>NW_022995744.1:643224-646649 GCF_900245975.1 Drosophila guanche | reverse complement strand
ATAGCCAAGTCGATGTAGCTGCATAAGTCTGTCTGTCCGTGAGGTTAAATATAAATGTATGTACATATGTATGTATCACACTAAGGTTACATATAAGATACATACTTATGATTGTATGTATATACATATGTACATATAAGTATTTACATATATGTATCTATGCTGACTGAGTACCGGGTAGAATGTTGTGACGCGTACTAATCGTCTCACAAACATTCCTTATGATTTTAAAATGATTTTATCCTCGTTGTTTAAGAAATCTTTTTTGTCCCAGCCCGTGTGTGCCATCTGTTACTCCCTCCCACTCACAGTATCATCCATGTCCGAGTCACTGCAACAAAAACATTCATTGACACATCAGCCGTTCACGATTCGCACAAACCAAATATGTACAAGCAGAGATATATGTATGTACAAACATACACACATTCAAAACTCAGTACTACATCTGTATCTTAGCGGTTTTTATCAAATTTTACATTTTTTCTTCATCTGTCATCTACATCTACATAACTTCTGACGCCAACACGCTCTTTTAGCGTGCCCCCTCCCCAAGAGCCGCACACTTCACGAAGCAGAGTGTGAAATGAGAGAGTGTGCAAAATTTAAAAAAGTAGCTGGAGGAGGTGGGCTTATCCACTGCAAATTATATGCTTTATCTTGGCTATAATAATGATCCAATCTGATCTCAATTCGGTGACCTGATAGATATAGTCCTTCCTTACGGAATTGTGTTTTTCGTTTTCTTTTACGCTTAATGGGGGCGGAAGGGTTTGATGTACACTTGTTACAGTGTGAATATATAGAAGTCTGGATGCAAAACTTGGTTGCCCTATCTCTTATGGTCTCGGAGTAATAGGGGCTCATAAGGACGGACAGACGGACGGACACACAGACATTCAAGAGTCTATCGACTCGGCTATTGATGCTGATCAAGAATATGTACTTTATGGGGTCGGTATCGTTTCATTTTGTGAGTTACAAAGATTCGTTATTCCCCACAAATACAAAAACAACATATAACATATAAAAACAACATATAGAGGCAGGATATTTGAATTATTGCCGTTTTTTTTAATTTCGCCTTTGCCCCTGACTCGTACTCCCACTTATCCGTATTCTTTTCCTTACCGTTGGTAAAGAATCATTTGCGACGAGACTACAGCAGGAGTTTCAGAAGGAAAATGATATTGAGATTCCATCGAACCCGAAAGCAAAATTACAAATACCTACAAATTTTGAATGAAGTGAAAGGATATAAAACGACGAGCACGTCATATACTTTGAACTATAGTCCCAACTCTGTTCGTGACTTTATCATTGGACAGCGTCGCCTGTAGAGGTGGAGAAGAAAAATACGTGAAAAATGTGAGAAAAAAGTCAAATTGATTGGCTACAACTAAATTTAAAGTATACTGTTCCCCAAGAAATGATCGAGTATTCCACATACATATTTCCACATATGTACATACTTGTCCAATACTTCTCAAATACGAACGAAAGTGTTGGTGGCTGGTGGTTATTACTGATGATTAGGAAAATTGAAAGCTTACGGCAACAATACGATGGGGGCCGGAGGGACATTCGGAGCTTTGTGCTGTAACATTACATCCGTTACATTAAACAATGAATGAGATAAAAGAACAGCGTGACATCGAAAGGAAGGAATGTCAAGGAGGTACATATTACTCTCGAAACAAAATCGTTCCGAAAGGAATTACTCAGGAGAAATACTAAACCAAAGTAACAATTAACAGACAATCATAAATCTAATGCCAATAAAACCATTCTGAAGTATTCTTCTATCTAAATATTCTATCTCATCTGTTAAGAGCGGAAAAGGGAGGTAGGAAAAGTTCAGGAACAGTAAACTCAACCCACCTCACTCGAAGGGCTGTCAGTGCGTGAGTGTTTGCGTGGTGAGATTTGGTTGATTTTGGCATTTTGGGGTGACGTGAGTGAATGCGTGCCCAGGTCCACTTCCATGGTCAAGCCAGAGCTGTAGCTTTGCGTGCTACAAAACAATTTAATTAATTCCAGATTTGCGAGGAATTTTTAGCTAAAGCTGCTATGGCGCACAATTGCAGCACAAAATATGTACATACATATGTACATATTGTTTGGAAAACGAGTTTGGGATGGGGATGGTGTATCTGGAAATGGCGATTTGAGATGAGAAGTGGACTGCGAAAAATTCAGCAAATTCGCACGTACTTTTACTATTTATTTGTTTCTCTTCTCACTGACTATACTTTTCCTCTTTCTCTCTTCATCTCTCTTATTTTCTTTTATTCGGATAGCCTGCCAGCTACGGCAAGAAGAACGGGATGTGGTATGCATCGCCTGGAAATCAGGGCTGGGGCTCCAAGCCCACCAGTCGGAAGCCCTCAATAATGGAAGCAGATTTGGGCACATTATCGACCACATCAGGTTCGATAAAGCGCAGTGCCGGTCGTGTGATACGCATCATCAATAATTTGGATCATTCGGTGCAGGTGAGTGCGGGGTTCTGTATTCTGGCTTGCGCCTGCCATCGTACGATATTTATTGTTTCAGCCCACCCAGGTCCTTAACAATGCACACAAATATTTTTGTTGTGGAAGTGCAGTAATGTGGGGGAATCTGGCGAAATTGAACTTTGTGCGTAGCATTTTCCATCATTTTTGCTATTGCGCTACGTCGGTTTTTGTGCAGGAGCAGCGATCCGTGGAGCGAATGTTTTAATTGGTTCGATTAAAGCGCACATTCGACTGGTTCGATTAAAGCGCACATTCGACTGAAATTTTTATGCAAATTTGTTTGACTATTGCATTAGAGTGTCGGAGCCATTTGGAGCCAAGGCCGTGCCTCCAAAGTCTATTAAAATGAATGCAAAGCGATGGCTGAAATACGCGGATAGCCAGCTGATAAAAAAGTTTGTAAATATTCCAAAAGTTATACACAAATACCAGGACGATGGCCACCTGACCTGGCAAATAGTGAAATACATTTTTCCAAAGGGTACTTTTCAGTTTCGGTGGTGGGCTGACCCATTGGGACCAGCTCCGATGTCGGTTGAATGACAAACCAATTCGCTTTTGTTTATCTCAATATATGCCATAAATATTTAATGGTCAGCGTAGTTTATTTATTTAATTTTCTCCCCTCTTTTTCCTTTCTGACCCCAGAAATGACTATCTGTAATTTAAAGATCCAGCTCATAAATGATTCGATAATTTATGTACATGCCCAGGCCACACACTGAAATAAAGTTCGCCTTTTTTTGGAAACACTCTTGAACCAACTCTCGGGATCATCATTAGTTGCGGTTGCCATTTTTCAAACGCAATCACCCTTATTTATACCCGGTACTCGACGGGTAAATGGGGTCCATTGTATTTGTGGGGAATAACGGCTGCAAGTTACACACAGAAGTAAACGTTTAA
>NW_022995744.1:573678-643162 GCF_900245975.1 Drosophila guanche | reverse complement strand
CTTATGAGCGACTAGTACTCCGAGACCATAAGAGATAGGGCAACCAAGTTTTGCATCCAGGCTTCTGTATGCTCACACTGTTATGTACAAGTGTATTTAAGTGTATTCCGCCCCACAAAGGGCGAAAATCTCCCGTTTCCACAATTTTGAAGATAAAAGAAAACTAAAAAACGCCCTTCGTAGGGAACGACCATATCTATCAGATCACTGAATTGGGATCAGATAGGATCATTATTACAGCCAGAATAAGGAAATTCATTTGCAGTGGCTAAACCCACCGCGTCCAGCAGTGGGAGGGGGGCGAGCTAAAGGAGCGTGTTGTCGTGAGAAGTGATGTAGATGTAGATGACAGATGAAGAAAAAATGGAAAATTTGAAAAAAAAACCGCTATGTACCGCTAGGTACAGATGTAGTACTGAGTGCTGGGTATATAAGTTGTGACGCCTCAGAAGCGTCTCAGATGTCCCTTCTCGTTTATTATTATTTAATTTACATTTTGTATTAAATCGTTGCCTGTACAAGTGTAGGGATTAAGCTTTCATGACAGTCAATCAAAACCCATTCACTTTGACATTCAAAAAATGCTGAAAACTACGGTGGGAGTCCGAAAGAAGGGTGCAATTAACCTTTACCAGCTTTCGTGTACCCTGCAGCAATCATATGGAAAATCAATTGTCTGCAATTTGTGTTTTATTGTACCGGTATGCAGGCCGGTGGTCGGATAAACAGGAGAATTGGCGAACGGCAACTAAATTGAAGCCACGGTCAATTTGGTAATTTCCGCTGACATACCCCCACAAAAACAAGAAAGCAGACGAAAAACTAGACTCCGGTCTTTGAAAACTCCCGCAAATATGATACCTGCCCCACAACTCTTTTCCTTTTGCTCTAGCAGTCTCGCAATTTATGTTATTATTACGAAAATACCTTTAAATTATGAATTGGCTTTGCCAATCCCCTATTTCAAAGCGGTTGTCGTAGTAACGATTTATGGTAATTTTCCTAAATGCAAGTACAATTTTTGTAGCCTTTTTTCTCATACGGGATACGGGGCTTCGTGCTGTTTTATGAATCAAAATACATTACATTGTGGGCGTTTCGACACCTTTCGGCACGTGGGTGTGATCAAGGGTCCTTTCAACCTTGGCCGACGATTTCTCTGCGCCAGATTCCGTCTGCTGGATAGTGGTTTTCCAGACCCAAATCGAATCCCATTAATGGGCGAGACAATAGCAGACAATGGAAAAATAGCCAACAACAAAAGCTAGCTGGTCAGACCTCCGCTCTCCGCTCTCCGCTTGCAGGACTTACTTAACAGAGTTTGCAATTCAAATTTGACCAAAGTACAACCGACAACAACTGAAAATGAGGAAACTTTAGTAGTTTCTGCTTTTTTTGTTGAACCGAACCGAGTAGTGCATGCGCTCAATGACCAAGGCCAAGGACATGCCATCGTCGCTGTCGTTGTCGGTTGGGCCAAAGGAGGAAGGCCTGGTTAAAAATATATGTACGTACATACATATGTATGTAAGTACATAGACAAGAAATGCTGAAGTCGATTCCATTACAGGTACTTGGAGAATATATTGTGTAGAGAGAAATCATTAAATTGGTTTATGGTTATATGAATATTTACATAAGCAACGAAACTGATAGATAAGATAACTCACAAAGTTGTGGTTAAATAGGCTCTTACATGGACATATTTCAGGCACTAAATATCTGAAAGTATGTTTACAGATTCGTCCCCATTCTTGCCCAGCAAGCCTTACTAAAAAGTGCCAAAGACATTATATGTATGACATACATATGTATGTACAAGCACTTACAATTCAGAGCCCAGGCATTCAGCCCAAGCAAACAAGAGTTTTCGTCAAGGAAACCCACATTTTATGAAAAATATGGGGCTTAGAACTTAGGAATTTTTTTTTACAATTTTTAGCAATTTTTTTTTTAATAGTCAACATAAGTCAATACGGATCCATTTTTTGCGACCAACAAATTTCGCTGTAGCGATTAAATAGCAAAAAAAAATCTAGTATATTTTTAAGCTTTTTTTCAGAGGTAGCTGTTTGTTTTCTCAAATAACTTAAGTATCTTAAACCAAAGCTTTTTGTGTGTTTAAGCGTAACGTCTGGGAAATATTAAGCTTTAAAGTGCAAAAATGTTGATTTTTGTAAGGTAATTTTACTACATTTTGACTTAAAAAACTCGGGAAAAGTCGAAAAACAATTATAATTTGTGTTCTCTATTTGTGTTTGTGTCTGTTGGGTTTGCTTGCGTCTGGGCGCCTGTTTTGAGCGACTTCCTCTACATATATCAATACCCACAGCAAGTGCCTCTGCTTCTGATGAGGCTGATGCTTGCACGGGTAATGCAATTGCAAAGCACAATAAATGGGTATGCAGAATGGCATGATGTGCCACATCATGTGCCACATGAAGTGCAACGTGTCACATTGTATTTAGCTTTTGCCTTTGTTTTTTGGGTTGACTCTTAGTTTATACATTCGTTTGTACGCATTTCAGGATATGTATTTAAATACATTGCACTATGGGGCATTTCACCACTTTTCCTGGCCTCAAACTCAACAAAGTAAAAAACAGATATACATAGGTATAACATCAGTCCGTAATGTTACGTACCCAAAAAATTAACAGTGCGCACCCCTGTTAAAATAAAAGCTGGTAAAGTCAGCTGTTTGCTACGAACGATAGAAAGTTACCGGAAAACTGATTTTGTTCATGAAGTTTAGAGTGCAAAAATTGCTACATTTACCAATTTAAGTTAATTTTTTACAATATTCTCGGTTCAGGTAGGTATAAAAAGGTGTTTGTGAGTTTGAAATTAAAAAATGTACCTCATAAATTGTTTAATGGCTAGTTTTTGAACAAGTCCATATTTGTGATGAAAATTTGTCTCTGAATAGACTTAGAAAGTGTTCGGTTCCCGCCGGAAGCATTAAACTGCATAGATATGGTAGAGTATTCAATTCTTAATCCAATTTATGTTATTTTTTCTTGCGCTTTTCTGCGTCTTCGCAGATTTTTGAGTTTTCGTAACATAACATGTTAAACTGAGTGAAGAAGAAAATTGCAGAAGAAGATGCCGATCTGCATTGAATTTAAGTGTTAATACCTGAAGAACTTTTTTTTACAGTTTGTCGATTTAATTGAACATTTTCACGGAAAACTTGAAACAAATCGAAAAAAAAATGTGCCGATTGGCTAAATTCGTGCTCAATTGTACAATTATAATAACGTTGAGACATTTCCAGTATCTCTGCACTGCCGTGCAGTGCTATTGTGTCCCACATTCAACAACTCAAAGAATAGACGCTGCTTGCAGTATACAAGGAAGTCAATGTAAAAACTCGATTATCTTCTTCTTTTCCATTTTCAAAAATCCGGGAACAACTTTTTAAGTAAAATATGGCATTGCTTTACATATTCCCATAATTTTTTGTTTAATTCAATTGAAAAATAACATAAAAATTCGATTTTACCCTGAAGAAATAGCGTGCCGGCCAATTTTTCAACAAATTATAGACTCATATCAAAAAACTAAATCAAAAAATATTGTTTCGTTTGGAAGTTATTAATTAATGCCACAAAAAGTGGTGAAATACCACATAGTGCATAGGTATGTAGATACAAGCATTTCTTTTCATAAAGAGTAGCCACAGGGGTGTACACAAATCAAAAAGGAGGAGTGAACAACGGAAGACATTCTCTAATCCTATTCCCATTTCAATGAAAACAAACAATAATACAATACAGATATGTCATTTTGCAACAACCTTGGATTTCGGCCACACTGATAAGTAGACCAAGAGTTAGAGATAAACAAAAAAACGAACTAAAGTATTTCGTAGATAGCGGAAGATTTTATGGATAACCCTGATGCATATGAACATACATATGTACATACATACTTTTGTATGTACGTATTTGCATCGTTGAAAATTTGGCTGTAGATAATACATGACGGGAACTGGCCAACTGTTTCCAACTACATTTTCGGCGTAAATACTTCTTAGAACCGATCTAACCACAATCGCTGTGAGAACTTGTGTATTTGACCCTAATTTTAATTTAAAAAGATTTGGTCCCTTTATGCAACTCTACGGACGTGGCCGATAGCGGCAATAAGGACTACAAAGCTGTCGCTTCTACTTTTGTTTTTTGCATGTTTGTGTTTTATTGGAATTCCTTTGTATCGGGGTGGAGCAAGCAAACGAAAGTATTTGAAAAATGTCAAGTGGTTTGGACGTCACCAAGATTAAATCAGCCATGCAACGGCCCATCGATTGAATTTCAGGAATACCCCCTTTAAAGGATGGGAAGGGGTATGGAAGGGGAAGTAGAGAAGTGAAATGCTAAAAATTTCAATCACACACAGGACATCGAATGCACAGCCAGATGAAGGTCCTGTGTCCACGTCGATGCCTGGTTCCTTCCGGCAGTTGTTTGCCGTTTCTTCCTGCTCCATCCCTCTCAATTGTCACCCCCACACGCAGTACCTGAATGGGGAAAGCCGAGCCTGAGCCCCCATACGAAAAGTGCACGTAATTCGCTTAACAAACGCCATTTGTTTGGGGTCACGTGATCGCAGCTGGCAACGTTCTCGGTAATGCAATTATTTGCTCACATAATTATATTTGTTTATACGAGTAGTCAATGCCAAGGCCTCTTGTTTGTATGTCTGTATGCATATCTGGGTACCCACACACACAATCGCACCCACCACCCACGCACAAGGGGAGAGACTGAGATATATTCATACATAATTAATGTTATAGACATGGACCGTCTGCCTATTGGACCAAAGTGGCATTGCACAAAATTATTGAAAGCATCTTTCAGCTTCTGTCCCTTCAATTCATTTTCCGGCAAATTAAGTGACACTCGATTTGGGCTGTAAAGGAAAAGTTTCTCTATGCAAAAGAAAAGGATTTTCGACTGATCAAATGTGCTCAACGAACTAAAATAGACTTGTTATTGTGTATTGTATTATTCTTAGTTCAAGTACTCAGTTGAAATATAGTATGAAAGATTATTCCTCACTTATTCACTTTATGGTTGCGCCAACCATTCCGTTAGCTTTTTAGCTTCAAACAATGTGCCGCAGGTGTACTGATTTGATAACCCATCAATATACTGCTTTAAATACAGGCGAACGGTGGCCGTTTCAAGCAATCGTTAAGGTCTCGTCCGGTTAGGATGACACCTGAGCCAGTTAACCTAACGACCCATAAAGGACATGCCCTGTAAATCAAAATACTAAAACCGTAGCGAGTGAAACAACAAAAAATAAAAGCCAATATATCAAAACATAAAAAAAAAAACGATAAAAAACATTTGTTTGCCTTGGACTAAATAAACATGGGCAGTTTTTGACTTTGAACAGGACGTTTGTATGCATTGCAAGCAATAGAAGGGTCAAAATAGGACGGACTTTCAAAATTATTTACCATTAATGGTAATGGCTATAATAATGATCCTATCTGATCCCAATTCGGTGTTCTGATAGATATAGTCCTTCCCTACGGAACGGAATTTTTAGTTTTCTGTTATCTTCAAAATTGTAGGTTTGGGAGGTTTTTGCTCTTTGCGGGGGCGGGGCTAATTTTTGAAATACACTGGATTCAGTGTGAGCATACAGCAGTCTGGAGGCAAAATTTGGTGCCTCTAGCTCTTATAGTCCCTGAGAACTAGCCGACAAACAAGACGGACGGATATACAGACATGGCTTTAAGGGGTCGGAAACGTTTTATTCTGTGCGTTACATATGTATGTACATCCACTTTGTGCACAAATACAATATAACCACCCAGTTACTCTTCGAGTACCTGGTATAAAAAGTCGGGTTGGTTCTTTAATATGCGATTTTGTCGAGTAGTGCAATTAGTCGGATCTGGCCTTAAAAATAAGAAGTAGTGATGCTCGGGGAAAACCGCTCAACACGGACATAAAACCATTAAGTCGACGCCTTTTTCGAAGCCCAACTAAATTCATATATTTAAACGAGTTTGCTCAGAGACGGCGAAAGTTTATCGTGTGCTCACTCGCCCAATTGTCGCCGGCGCGACGTGGGGAGTTGGACAAACTGTGGTATCACCCATCTCCGTGGTCTGGCCGCTGCTTAAATTTAATGGGATAGCCGTGTGGTGGTTTCTGCGGAGACGGCTGAGATGGGGGTGATGGCAGAAGAGGCACCAAGACAGATTCTTCTTCAGCACGCGTGAATTGCTGATATCAGGGCTCTGGAGGTCATTAAAACTCAAGTGCTCTGGGGAAAGAGTCGACGACAGCTTACAATTATAAATATTAGTGGGTCTTAGGGTTGGTAGGATCCGAGGCAGGACCCAAGCGGAAGTTGCGTGCCGTGACTACATTTTTGATCACAGGTCAAGTCACTTCCTCACTACACACATTCACATGTACATATGTATATATATATATATGGTCTATGTATATATCTACATATGTATGTAAGTACATACATAAATATGTGTGTGTGTATACAAACTAATTACTAGACCATGTTTAACACGTAATTTTATGTACACATCCAGATGCAAAGTCACACTTGCGAGCTACCACTTACCACCCTCTCGCTCTCTACCCTTACAGTGTCGCGTTTTGTTAAACCTACGCACCTCGCAGCCATTCGAGGAAGTGCTCGAGGATTTGGGTCAAGTGCTAAAAATTAACGGAGCAAAAAAAATGTACACAGGCACTGGCCAGGAGGTAAGAAACGGCTACATCGACCTTGACGCGGCCTAATAACTTAATGAAGACCCTCCCGACCCAGACCCAGACACAGATTTAAAGCCTTACCCGAACTTACAAAATGAGTTGACAAATTGTTTTCTGACCTTTAACTCGCTCACACGCAGGTTCGCAGTTTCTCCCAGCTGCGGAACGAGTTCGCCGACGTGGACACCTTCTACCTGGCCACGGGTACTGCTCTTATTGCCGGCTCACCTATCAGACGGTCGCGGTCGAGACCCTCGGTTGTGGCCGCCGCACCCATACTGCCTACGGACGAGATGCCCAAGGTGCCGTTGCGTGGGGCAAGGCCAAGGAGCAAGAGCCGGCCGCGCATACTTTATGCGCCGGAAAGTGAGATCTTGCGCCCGAATGGGGAGTACACCATGCTGGACATCATGAAGGAGGAGCCCACAAAGGTTACGATCAGGGGCTTGAGGCGCACCTTCTATCCGCCCGTTCACCATGCGTCGGCCGACAATTCGCCGCCGGACAAAAAGTTACAACTCCAATGGGTGTAAGCTGGGAGTATTCACTGTACCGTCTGTACCTATCAAGTAACTTATTTCAGCCATGGCTATCGGGGCATCGATGCTCGCCGGAATCTTTGGGTTTTGCCGTCCGGAGAACTACTCTATTACGTGGCCGCTGTGGCCGTGCTATTTGATCGTGATGAGGATGCCCAGCGTCATTACACAGGTCATACTGAAGATATTATGTGGTAAAGTGTCTATTGACCCTACTGTGGTTCTACAGTCTAAAGATTTTCATATATATTTTCCAGTATGGATGTACATCCCTCCAGGGAGCTGGTGGCCTCGGGCCAAAAAGCTGGACGGGATCGCAAGTCGCAGGCACATGTCCGAATCTGGAGCACAGAGTCCCTGCAAACACTCTACGTCTTTGGCATGGGCGAACTAGACAGTGGCGTCACTGCCGTGGCATTCTCGCAGCTGGTAAAATGTAGACATGGAAAATACTTTGGCTAAAATAACCCTATACTTTCCATTCCAGAACGGAGGCAGCTACATCCTCGCCGTGGACAGCGGCCGTGAGAGCATCCTGTCCGTTTGGCAATGGCAATGGGGTCACCTGCTGGGCAAAGTGGCCGTAAGTCAAACGCCCAAACTTTCTTATGAAGCGACGTTCTAGACTAATCAATCCCTGGGCCGCTCCACTTGGCAATTGCAGACACTACAGGAGGGCCTGTCGGGAGCCGCGTTTCATCCCCTTGATGACAATCTGATCATCACACACGGGAGAGGCCACCTGGCCTTTTGGCATCGGCGCAAAGATGGATTCTTCGAGCGCACGGACATTGTCAAGCAACCATCGCGTTCGCATGTAACGAGCGTTCAATTCGAGCCGGATGGCGATGTCATAACGGCCGACTCGGATGGCTTCATCACCATCTACTCTGTAGACTCCGATGGCGCGTACTTCGTCCGCACTGAGTTCGAAGCTCACAACAAGGGCATCGGCTGTCTGATCATGCTCGGAGAGGGAACGCTGCTATCGGGCGGGGAAAAGGACCGCAAGATAGCCGCTTGGGACTCACTGCAGAACTACAAAAAGATAGCCGACACTAAGGTACACTAGGTACTTTCCACTTCTAAGAGAGCTTTGTTTCACTTATTCTCTTGAATTGACAGCTTCCCGAAGCAGCTGGCGGCGTGCGAACAATATACCCCCAGCGCCCTGGGCGAAACGATGGAAACATCTATGTAGGTACAACCCGCAACAACATCCTCGAGGGCTCGCTGCAGCGCCGATTCACGCAGGTGGTCTTTGGACATGGCAGGCAGCTTTGGGGTCTGGCCGCGCATCCGGATGACGAGCTTTATGCGACGGCTGGCCACGACAAGCATGTGGCTCTGTGGCGCAAAAATAAACTGATCTGGACCATTCAGACGGGATATGAGTGTGTGGCGTTGGCCTTCCATCCATTTGGCACTCTTGCTGCTGGCAGCACTGAGGGCCATTTGCTGGTAATCAACTGCGAGAACGGAGCGGTGATGTTGACGCTTCGCGTCTGTGGTTCGCCCCTCAACTGTGTCGCCTATAATCAGGGTAGGCTCGAATACCTTAAGCACGTACCATATGACTCGATTCAACTCTTTCTTCAATCTCTGACTTTTAGTTGGGGACATGATTGCCATGGGTTCACAGAATGGCAGTATTTACCTCTTCCGCGTCTCGCGCGACGGCTTTTCCTATAAGAAGGTCAATAAGATACGCGGCTCTCAGCCCCTGACTCACCTGGACTGGAGCATGGATGGCAACTTTGTGCAGACGGTGACCATTGACTTCGATCTGCTGTTCTGGGACGCCAAGTCGCTGTCGCCGGAGCGAAGTCCCATTGCCATGAAAGATGTCAAGTGGCTAACCAACAATTGCACTGTGGGCTTCCTGGTGGCCGGCCAGTGGAGCAATCGCTACTACAGTAGCACCAACACTATTGTAGCTACCTGCAGTCGCTCGGCCGCACACGATATGCTCGCCTCTGGCGATGCCGAGGGATATTTGCGTTTGTTCAGGTGAGCTGTGGCGATAGGATGGGAATGGGAATGGGAATGCGGTCGAATGTGGTGGAATGCCCATGATGTAATTAGCTAATCCGATGCGGTTCCACAGGTATCCTTGCATTTCACCGCGCGCCGAATTCCATGAGTCCAAGGTTTACTCTGGCATGCTAGCCTGCGCCCGCTTCCTGTGTGGGGATCACACCCTCATCACTGTGGGCGGCACAGACGCTTCGCTCATGGTGTGGGACATTGTCGAGGAATAGCTGAAATGGCCACCGTGGCGCACCACTGCCCAGTATGAGTCGTGCTACACGGATTACTGGAATCGCCGCACATCGAGGGTCTCCTCCACATTGCTGGACAGTGACTCTGTCGACTATCAGTAACTCCATTCCAAATGGATCGATTCTGGACAGTGTTATGCTTGCTATAGATTTCAACAAACAACAATTGGCTAGCATCCCATTTTGGTTTTAGATGAACGAAATATTAATATTAGATAATTGCACATTAATACGAGCGAGATTGAACATTTCCGAGACATTTTTAAGAGAGAGAAAAATCACGAGCAATCCGTGCACAAACCCGGCTTCCACTCCGAGAATCTTCCGTTGGTCTTGCCATCTGCAATTGTCTTTGCCTTCCCTATTTGATTAAACAACTGAATCTAACTATAAATGCCACTGGAGGATACTACAAATATAACTTTACGAAGCAAAGAGCCGCAGTCAAAGCCTGACAAACAATACTTCATCTTCCAAAACGTCTATATGTAACTCGGTGTGTCGGTGGTTCCTTCACCTTCCCCACACAACTGAAAATGCAGTAACAACATAACCAGACAGTAAGTGACAGACAGACATGCACCTCACCACAAACACACCCAACCATACGGCTAATTCAAACAAAATAGTGCACTTCCAACTTATACATACATATGTACATGCATACATACATACATATATACTTATGTGTATTGTTACAGCAACTTTTATCATAAGCGTTAAAATAAATAAACAGTTTGAAAAAAAAAAACAAAAGCCAACGGCCGAACTATCAGTGTTTTCATATTTTTTCAACCATATGGCAGCGCCAGCGTTTATACATAGCCGACAGGTGGCGCAGCTCATTACAAACGATAAACATAGAATTAAATAATATTCCAACTGGGAAAGTCCCGTTCATGCATTCAACCGTGAATTTCCAATTCAGATACCTGGTACTCGTAGTTTTTAGTTTTACCCTAACTCCTGTGATATCTGAAGTTTAAAGTCACTCAAAAACCGAAAAAAAGAATCATAAAACATACCATGTACTTAAGATTAAAATCAAATAGGGCTTTGGTGGAGACAAACCAAGTAATTGAATTAACATTAACATATAACCAGCGGTTGGGGCTCCTCTCCTTAACTCCATATTGTTCCACCGAACAAAACTGAGAGATATCTCCCTCCCGCATTAACTTACAAATCAATTCGTTCCTTAATGGCCCTGATAGATGAAAATAATGTAACTTCGAATGTTTAGTTGGTTTATTTAAAATGAATTAGAAGTCATGCTAGACAGACTTGGTAAATTACATAACTTAACTTAACTTTACTTACATACATTTCTGGCAGGGCCACCGAGAGCAGAAGTCGCAATATTATTATCCAGACTTATTGAAAGGATATTAATTTACATTGTGACATATAATTGCAATAACTCTGATGTGAAACCCAATTCCACGAAGCAAAAGTTAACTTTATGTATAGTCATGTTTTCTTTTACAATTATCTCATATAACATACATGTGTACATACATATGTAATAAGTACATGCATAGACATAACATAAACTATTTTAAAAATGTTGAGAAAAATGGTTATTTACATATTAATTTATGTCCAGTGCGACAGTCGCTTAAATTACGAGTTCCTGAACTTTTCCTGAACTCTGAATGTATAGTGATCTTCGCGAAAACATACAACCGTTTAAAAATTTGAATTTTTAGTTTCTTTTTATAAGAGTTTACTCTAAGAGTAAAAAATTTAATAATGATTTAATACAAAAAATTATTCACTTGCGGAAACTATGAGGCAGCCGGAAATATTAGAGTATTCATCTTAAAGGATTACCCATGCATATCCACAATGATTTGAGTGTGTTCAAGTTTTATCGACTTACTCTTTGCTCAAAAAAACAAGTGAACTTATAATTTCATAAGAACTATATATTGTTAAATTAACTTAAATTTAAAATTCGTAAATTGTATTAAATTGCATACATATGTCCTTCTTTGCTACTTTGCGTCCTGTCATTAAATATGTTTATTTTAGAAGTAAGCAATATCCTCTTTTAACTCTTTAAATGTGGTAAATTGTCTTCCATGCCTGTGCACTTTGATAAATAGTATGCACCAAAGGTTTTCGATTGGGTTAAAATCTGGTCTTTTCACTTTTATCTCTCTGCACAAAATTGTTTGGTGTACATAAACACATGAATCAAGTCACTATCCTGTTGAAATGTCCAGGAATCTCCATACTGCGTTCCTCCAAATCAATAAGATCTTCTTCCAATAGTTGAGCACATTTTTCTGAGCTTATTTTGTGAGTAACAAAACATATTAAACACATTCCAGCAAATCCAAATACAGGCCCCACTACAAGTGAACCTTCTTGGAAATTTCGAGACATTTTCACCTGTTTTGGAGCCCTTTTTTCTATAGTAATACTGATTTAACCCATCTAAATTCAATTTGGTCTCATCGCTAAATATGATAGTTTGCTACTCGAAATGGTCAATTTTATTGACAAATTTATTTTGAGGGACCAGATTGGGCCAGATGCTTATACCCGGTACTCGAATACCCGGTACTCGAAGAGTGCACTTTGTGCACGAATACAATATACCCTAATTGTATTCGTGCACAAAGTGGATGTATGTAACCCACAGAAGGAGACGTCTCCGACGCCATAAGTATATATTCTTGATCAGCATCAATGTCTCGGTCGATATAGCCATGTCTGTCTGTCCGTCGTTCTGCTGTGCTTCCGTCTTGTTTGATGACTCGTTCTCAGAGATCATAAGAGCTGGTTATAATAATGATCTGAGCCGATCTTAACTCGGATGCGTTTTTACTTTTCACTTATCTTTAAAATTGTGGCTGTGGGAGATTTTCGCCATTTGAGCGGGCGGAAGGTGGCTGGGTTAAATTTAGAAATACACTTGTATAAAAGTAAACATGTACTGTAAACGTGTAAACGGGTAAACGAGTGACTGAGTACCGCGTATTAAAGTTATTTATTTTGTGAAGAAATATATATAACCAGATGATTTTTTTTTCCTCGAGGGAATTTTTATTCTTAGGCCTAATTTTGAACCCTAAACAAACAAACATGGAAGACAATTATCCTAAACCTAGTGGAAGACAATGATTATAGCTATTACTTAAGTAAGGTTAAAGCATTTGAAGACGTACATCTATATTTTACACATCCATATGTATGTATGTAAGTAAATGTGTTTAGTGCAGCATGTACAGTGAAAAAGGCACAGAAGCAGGTCAGTCTTGTGCTCTATTTATCACAGTTGGAGTTTAAAGCCAGCGTGCACATTTATCGACCATGCAAGCAAGTCTCATCACAGATTTTCAGAGGTAACCCCAATCTTGCCTCAGTGGAGAGAGATTTTGCTGCACTCCAGTTGCTCGTTGAGCCAGTTTTGATGCTCCTCTTCGCTGTGGCATGTGTGGCGGATCTTTCTTAGGTCCTTGCCCGCTTTCGACTGGGTGAAGATTCTCCTGATGGTCTTCAGGAGCTTCTTCATGTTGGTGGCGGCGCCAGTGAGAGAGCTCTTCACCGGGACAGCAGTCCGGAAGTTGGAACTCTGATCTGCTTCGGTAAACATTTTCCAGTTGAGAGATGACTTGGTGCCTATGATCTGCACAGACTGATAACCGTAGTTCGAATGATAGTTTGGGTCTGGCCGGGAATGCTTTTATACCCGATGGTGACTCACCCTCTACCTGCGCAGCACGAGGGATGGTGGAATGCGTCATCACTTCTGCATTGTTAGGTCTGATATCGGGCCCCTCTGCCAGGTAGGTGAGTACAGTTTACCTGATCTATTGCATCGTAATGGATTTTCCGGCATGTAGTAATCTATAGAGAAAAACTACTTTTAATTAATTAATATTACTGAGAGCATCGTCAGTGCAAGTCCCACTAGTTGTAAATGCTCCTTTGGTTGGAACTACTTTGAGACAAATGTTTATATGTCTCATGGTACCTTGAAACGAATCAAAATAACTATCAGTGGGAAGGGAATTTTATAAATTTAAAGTTTTAAAAATTGCAAGTTCATTAAAACCAAAATTGTCATTTAATTCTAAAGGAAATAAGGATTTGGCAATGCTTTATGACGTCGATTTGAACAGATAAAAAGAAGAGTTGTTCATTATTCTTTCTTAAAAAACTGCTAATACATAGTATTCAGCGCGATGTGTTTCAACATTGAAATCAAAACTCTAGATTTTGGATATTATTATCATCTTATTATCATATCTTTATCATTATTAACACGGATAAAATGGCAAGATGCTAGAAAATTGGCTACTTTAATTAGATATGTATGTATGTACAAAAATATGTACATATATCCTTAAATGTCCTTACTCATAAGGACATACACACATATGTATCTATGTATCTGATATAAATTGCATTAGCAGCTACTTAGAAGAATTTGATCATGTTTTCGTACCGATACTCCCTCAACATGTATCGAAATCCAGTTCCTTTCAGTAAGGAATACTCGAATTAAGCAATTAAGTTCCAAGGTAATTAGGACAAACGTGCAAATTGCGATTTCCACCGTATCATTTCGTAGGAGTACTTTTGATTCTCTCCGATATGTGCGTAACCAAAACTTTCCCCATTCCGTGTTGTAAATTTGTTTGCCGTGTAAAGAGCGTAAAACACCAAATAGTTCGTGTCTAACAGCTGAAACTAAATGGTAACAGGATGCCAAGAGAAAAAAGGCCAAAGAGTCAGCTCCCAATTCAATTGCAACGATTTGGAACCAATCGATTTGGTACGATGCAACATAGGTTTATTTCTAAGAAATAAAACGAAAAATGAATAATTGTCAAATGTCAAACGGGTTTTTCGACAGTAAGTACCGTGACATGTCCCGAACACCAAGTATGGATCGCTCTCGCCCACACTGCAGAAGTGCGCAGTCCTTTTTTGTCATTAACACAGGGCTCGGCATGACTTTTGTCTATCTGGGCGAGACATGCACACTTGGACAAAACGGTTCAACATCGCCCACTGCTCAAAGGATCCTTATACATCCTTGGCCAATTTGCTGCGCTTGAGCCGAAATCCTATTCGAAATAACAGTGCCGTACTTTTCCTCCCATAACATATTTGTGATTCTTCTTTATTGTCTCGGATGCATAAACGTGAGTAACATCTGTACATATCTACATACATATGTATGTATATGTGC
The DNA here is from genome assembly GCF_900245975.1 of Drosophila guanche. Classification (NCBI taxonomy): domain Eukaryota; kingdom Metazoa; phylum Arthropoda; class Insecta; order Diptera; family Drosophilidae; genus Drosophila; species Drosophila guanche. The sequence continues at coordinate 628,371 of NW_022995744.1, read as the reverse complement.
GATGAATAATTGTATTTTTGCGACTTTGTCGCCAAAAGCCAGATGAAATCGTCTTGTTCCAACCCTAAGGTCATGTTAAGGTCTTTACAAAATAGTACTCTGAAGCAAGCACGTACGGTGTGAAAATTTATATTTTTACGCTAATCTATATTTGTCCTCAAATGCTTAGAAAATTCATGACGATTCAATATGATGATTTATTTGAATTAGGTAATACGCTAAGCTGAGAGATGATTAATCAGAAAATAAGTCTGTTAAAAACAATTTTAACACAAATTAACTGAGTCAATTAAATTGATATATTAAGATAGGGTTTCATTATTTTTCCATATTTTGTCTCTACTATAATGCAGCAATCAACTATATTTTTGCTTCGTCAGATTTGCTGAGCAGTTCCGCGCTGTTTTGAACCAGAACTTGTGTACACTTTTTTTTCTTTCTTTGTTAAAGTCTTTATTTCTCCCATGAAACAAACGACGTCGTTTATTAATCGATATAGACGGCTTAAATCAAAGACAATGTAATAATAAGATGGTTAGCTTTAATAGATTAGATTGGCAGACTGCATACACAATTTGGAAAAGCGGTACTAACATTTCTTTGGTCTGGCCGTCTGTACGCCTTGTGTGACGCCTGTTTCTCAGAGACTATAGAGCTAGATCCACCAAATTTAGTGTGAAGACTCATGTAAATTCACACTGAATTAGTTTTGTTTCAAAATTTCAACCCGCCTCTTGCGCTCCCACAAAGGGCGAAAGTCATCTACCCAGTTTTGAAGATAAGAGAAAATTAAAATCGAAGTTCTATAGGGAATGTCCATATCTATCCGATCCAGATTAATTTCAGATTGGATCATTATTATAGACAGAATAACAGAATGTAGTGGCTTCCCCCCAGTGGTTCCCACTACCCCTTCCAACAGCTTTGTGTATTTTTTGATCTCTCGCTTGCAAACTCTTCCTCGCACTGTGTGCGCCTCTGGTGGAGCGGGGTGTAAAATACAAAATTAGACAAAATCATAATGTTACACAAATATCTACATATGTATTTATATGCATACATAAATATTATGTATGTATCAATCCAAGGTTACATACAGTAGCGAGCATTTGTGGTTACATGATCATCACTTTACAGTTTAAAATCTGTAAAAATTATTGAATCCTTATGATTTTTTTGTTAGTATATTCTTTAGTTATTTGACAATGAATTAAAATACTAATTACAACTAAAAGATACCGGATTTCTAAAAAGTTTAGATTTTTTGTTAACAAAAAGTCAAAGTATTCACATTTGCACGGTTCCAATTTTTTAGGTTCATAATTTGTTTAAAGGTGTGCAAAGGGCCTTAGCATTTATCACACTCTGGATATGATTGGGCACACTATCAATTACATTTGTAATGTGCTCGCTAGATATTATGTCCTACTGTACTCACTTACGGGGACTGACGGGAATGTTGCTCCATTAGTTATAACCGATGGAATAATAAATAAAGAATATTAGATTTACCTCTTGGAGATCAATTTGGCTAACTTCAAACTTTCAACATTTTGGTAACCAAAAAAGTATCGTCGAAAATCGTGATAAATTGTCTCAATAACGAGAATTTTTCCTAACATAGCAGGGCTCGGCACCCATACAATGAACACTCTGAAAAAATTTAAAAATTCCAACAAAAGTACATGTTGGCGGTATTAAAAATTTAAAAAAAACTAACATTTGTTGGTATTTAACGGAAACATAAATGTTTAGGTTTGGTTGAACAATATTAGCTCAGCCATCGCTGCATAGATTTTAATGAGCAATACCTTAAACGAAGTCGAATTAATGCACCTATACAAAAAAGAGGACACAATATATACTTTTTTTTTCACTTTTCCTGAGTTTTAAAAGAATTTATTTCTTAAAAAATAACTCACAAAAATCACAATTTTTGCATATAGATATTTTTCAAACGGTAAGCTAATGCCACAAAGTGTTTGGGCATGTACATTATGGATGCTTTCATCAGCTTTGCAGAATGACTAAGTTCATTAGAACCACATCTAAGATACTTAAGTTATGTGAAAAAATGAAGCGCTCTAAAATAATCGTACAAAAAATTACCAGATTTTAAAAACTCTTTAAAGAAAAGTTATTCCATAAAAAAAAGAACTCATTAAACCATTCAAGCCCCATCCCTCATTAAAAGTTGCTTTGGTAATTAAGATACAATTTGTATTTAATTAATTTTAATTTGATCTACCTAAAACTCACCTAATAATAATGCATTATTAAAGTACTTATATAATTTAACCGAAATCAGCAGCTCAGTCTTCACTGCACAATTGTAATTACGTCGTCGGCGCCGACGACAAACCCGAAATATGCTATCCACCGCGAGGAAACGAAAATGAAAACGAAAAAAAGAAGGTTTGGTTTCGCCGACGTGTTGGTCTCGTATTCTACTTAGCTGCCCCAGCGTCAGAGAAAATCCTTATTTAGGTGTAGTTGACATTTGTCATCGCTGATTTCAGGTACTGCCGAATACCTATCCATCGCTTTCTTACAACAATAGGCTATAATGGTTTTGACTCAACTAAATCCTTTGGAGAAATATGAAAAACGAGAAGGGACGTGTGAGACGCTTCTTACGCGTCACAACTTTTATACCCGGCACTCAGTACTACATCTGCACCTTAGCGGTGTTTTGTCAAATTTAAAATTTTGTCTTCATCTGTCATCTACATATACAACACTTCTCACACCAACACGCTCCTTAAGCTTCCCGCCCTTCCCTAGACCCACACACTGCAGACTCAGACGGCAGAGGCAGAGGCGCCCGCACACAAAAAAAAAACAAATATAAGCTGCTGGACGGGGTGGGTTAAAAGTCGGCAGAGGCAAAGGCAGAGGGACGGCAGAGGCAGGGGCCGAGTGAAGCAGAAGCAGAGTTTGAATGAGAGAATGTGAAAAGAACAACAAAAGCTGCGGGACAGGGTGGGTTTAGCCACTGGAAATGAATTTCTTTATTCTGGCTATAATAATGATCCCCTTTTCGCCCTTTTGCGAGGGCGGAAGGGGGTGTGGCTCATTTTTGAAATACACTTGTAACAGTGTGAGTATACAGAAGTCTGGATGCCACATTTGGTGGCTCTAGCTTATATGAAATGTTTTTTATGAAAAATTGCATTGTTTCAACTTTGGAGATGCTACTTAATGTACCCGTATCTACAACTTCCAATGTTTGTTTTCTAGCTCTGCACAGGAGCAAGAGAACTTACAGAAAAACGTCTAAAAAATTTCGCCAATCACCAATTAATATCTTGCTCGTTTAAGCGAGCTAAGTGAAGGCAAGGAAATTTAATTTCCTTACTGAATTAGCTGGAACATTGGAAAACGAAAACAAACGCTATCATAGATACAACAGATGAGCTCATTATTGAATCTCAGCAGAGTGAAACGAATTCATTCGAGACAAGAGAATAGCACACAGGACAGGAATCGTATTAGAAAACCAATCAACCGTTTCAAATGGGATACATTTTTGTTCTTGGTAATGTTATCTTTTCAAATCATTTTCATTTCGGGTCAAAGATTTTTGAGTAGAGTTAAAACTTGAGTTGGGGTTAGAATACCGACCCTACCCAAATGTGTAGGGGATGAAAAGGATAAAGAGATGCATTAACTAAGAACAGTTTCAGTGCTAGTTAGAAAGGCTCTAAATGTTGGAATTCTGTAACAAAAACAAAAGTTGGTGGCCCCATGTATTCTTATTTTTTCGGCTATTTTAAAGCAAGTTAAAGCAGTCTTTCCAACTATTTTGAAGACCACCGAGAGAAAGAACGCAGACAACAACAGGCAACACATAGACCTACTCACAAAGATGAAAAAAGTGCCGATCAGAAGCAGAGAATCGAGGAGGAAACTGCTACTTTTCGCACAATGATCCGGGGTATGAAAAGAGACACTTCCTAGCTATTCCCTTGTCACTTCAGTGCTACATACATTTATATACAGCCTGTTTCTACATGTCTGCCCTCTGTCAAGCCGAGGCCTCAGTCCCCTGGTGCGATTACCAGCTACAATGCCGAGCGGCTACGGCAGGATCAAAGCGGAAAATTAATTTGGCTTGGTGGTCTTGGTTTAGGTATTGCTTTTGATCTTCTCAAAAGCGAATTTTAACAACGACCAACATGAATATCACGCAGTTGCCCATTTCATTAGACATATCGTTAAATAGGTAACGGGAAGAACACTAAAATAAACCCCTAATTATGTTAACAAGTACATGCTTTAGATGGAGTGATTGCTAACCCATGACTTTAAGTGACATAAGATTTAATCAAATTGCAAAACCTTTTGCATTCGATAGCAATATTTGTATGTATGTACATTTGTACATACATATGTATGTAATACATATAGATAAAACGTAAGCAGAGTACATATATCCATTTGCCAAGACATTTTCTACGATATTATAAAATTATGTGTCAACAAAAAGAATATTTCTGTATCACACTGTCCGTGAGCTGCGACTGATATTTTGTAACGAAAGGCCTGATAATCTAGTGGATGCTCATAATAAATGGGCCCCTTCATTACAATTTACTCAGTATGTAGCTGATAAATGTGAAGTTTTTGTTATTTTCTATAAGTCATCCCACACAATGGTAGCATTGATAATTGAGTGCTGTTGACTTTAGATTCTATTACTCATAATTCAAATTAATATATAAACTTTAAGTGCATTGCCGCAAAAACCTTATCAATACAGTGTCACATAGAAATTGTCTTTAAATTTGTGATCTTCCATTATTGGACTATTAACAATAACTCGCATTTACCAGGACCTTTCAAACTTAAAAAAAAAGGGAGTCCGTATGTATGTACATACGTATGCTACTTTTTTGATAATTGGTAAACTATTGTTTGCTATTTAAAGACCAAAATTGATTTTAAAGGACAGCTCATTGTCCACATTAAATAAGTAATTGGCGGTGGGAAGCAGAGAAGTTAGCAACAGTACGAACTGAACAATTAATTGCCTAGAAAATTCCATACATTTCTAAACAAAATGGTGGATTGTCTGTTGAGCCTGCGGGGACATTGTCCATCTATGAATGCATTCTGGAATAGCTGAATGCATGGCCAACAGCAAGCAGAAACATGTTCCAAGCATGTCATGCAGACCCAGAGGAAAACACAATGTATCATTTAAAATAGAATTCATTGAATAGGAAAGAATCGCAGACACATTCGTTGCGCATGTGCAGATTCATATACGAGCAAGTCGAGCATACGAGCATAGAATTGTCTATTGGTCTACGAGTGCTGAATGAGTGTTGCCTCTCGACAAACAATACTTTCTCACTTTACGTCGAGTGTGAATGCCGGCATTGGCCCTGTCCAAGAAGAATGCCATTGCCATTGATAGGCACCCATGCGTAGCTCCGCAGGACCTCAACTTCTACCTCAGCTCATCCACTCTGGCCGTCATTTATATAAAGCGCAGAGAAATTGTCCAGCATTGATGGACTTCAATTGGTCACAAATGTAGGCAAACACAGGGATTGCATTTTAGATGCCAATTCAACTCGACTAAGGAACCAAAGGCAAGAATGGCATTATATACATAAATGATCTCAAAGGAAAACCAGGATGTTCTGGCATAGCCTTAAAAAATGTTTTAGAGAGTCGGACAAGGCCAATAAATAAAATACGCGTTGCTAATACAATTTACTTTCAATTGTTTAGTTATCTATGCAACCGGAAGTCGTACTTTGTCACAAAAACTGATTGAAACGAGAAGGGACGTGTGAGACGCGTCACAACTTTTATACCCGGTAATCAGTAGAACATCTGTACCTTAATGGTTTTTTCCAATCTTAAATTTTACATTTTACAGTTTTTCTACATCTTTCATCAACATCTTCATCTACATCACTTCTCACACCAACACGCTCCTTTAGCTCGACGCCATTCCCTAGACCCACACACTGCAGACTCGCGGCAGAGGCAGGGGCCGAAGCAGAGTGTTAATGAGAGAATGTGAATAAAACCACAAAAGCGGCTGGACAGGGTGGGTTTAGCCACTTCAAATTAATTTCTTTATTGTAGCTTTAATAATGGTCCAATCGGATACCAATTTGGTGATCTGATAGATATGGTCCTTCCCTACGAAATGGCGTTTTTAGTTTTTTATACCCGGTACTCGAAGAGTATATAGGGTATATTGTATTTGTGCACAAAGTAACACACAGACGGAGACGTTTCCGACGCCATAAAGTATATATATTCTTGATCAGCATCAATAGCCGAGTCGATTGAGCTATGTCTGTCTGTCCGTCCGTCTGTCCGTCCGTCTAGTTGAGCGCTTGGATCTCAGAGACTGTATAAGCTAGAGCCACCAAATGTTGCATCCAAACTTCTGTATGCTCACACTGTTACAAGTGTATTTAAAAAAAAAACAAATATAAGCGGTGGGACGGGGTGGGTTAAAAGTCGGTGGAGACAGCGGCAGGGGGAGGGCAAAGGCAGGGGACGAGTGAAGAAGAAGCAGAGTGTGAATGAGAGAATGTAAAAAGAGCAACAAAAGCTGCGTGACAGGATGGGTTTAGCGACTGGAAATTAATTTCTTCATTGCAGGTATAATATTCATCCGATCGGATCCTAATTTGGTGATCTGATATATATGTCCATTTCCTACGGAATGGCGTTTTCTTTTATCTTCAAAATTGTAGATTTGGGAGGTTTTCGCCCTTTGGCGGGGGCGGAAGGGTTGTAGCTCATTTTTGAAATACACTGGTTTCAGTGTGAGCATACAGCAGTCCGGAGCCAACATTTGGTGGCTCTAGCTTTTATAGTCTCTGAGAACTAGCCGACAAACAAGACGGACAGACGGACAGACAGACATGGCTCTATCGACTCGGCTATTGATGCTGATCAAGAACATATATACTTTATTTTATCGGAAATGTTTCCTTCTGTGCGTTACATACAACCGTTATTACCCACAAATACAATATACCCTATTTAATATTCGAGTAACTTGTATAAAAAAACCTATTTATTTTCCTTTTTTCATATGCCTGTCCATTGTTATTCACTTTTAATGTACGTTTTTATAATAATTCCAGTCATATGTTCCTTTAAATCTAATCACGATATTCTCGTTTCTCGTTTAACTGTCCCTTCCGTTTAATTATTCTGGCATTTTTTAAATAATCTTTACAGAACCAAATCACCTTGAGACAAATTGACGTGTTGAATTTCAGCAGGGAATGCTTTAGAGTGTTTAAAGATTTGTGGCATTAAATATGTCTTTTATATGGAAACAAAATCATAGAAAGTCATGAAGAGCCTGAAATCAAAGGTATGATGTTGAAAGATCGGAAAAAGAAAATGCATGAGATAGCTGTGACATATCAACAAAGGGAGTTCATCTACATATGCATGTACATATGGTTGATATGTCACAGCTATCTCACAGCTACATATGTATAAGTATATGTATGTATGTACATAAATCACACTTTTCATGTCTATTTTAAATAAGACATCTGATGGGGTGGGAAGATTTCTTAAAACTCAAATTTCTTAAATTGTTTGGTTAGGTTTTGCCTTCTCATAAAGTCTTTTTAAAAAAAAAAATATTTTTGTTGCACACAAAGTATTCTGTGGATGTTCTATATGTGTCCAGTTCTATTAAGTCAAAAAATTATGTTTAGAGTTTTACTTAAGCCAAGAAACGATGGATATGGCCAACAGTTGAAGAAAATCATATTGTAAAATATTGATGGATTAAACATTCATAAAAACTGATAAAATTCCATTGAGATTGGATATTTTCATATGTACATATGTGCAATATGTAATTGTGAATGCCCAAAATTCCTTTTGTGTGCATTTTAATACGTTCCCTTTCGCTAACAATCTTATTCTGCTGATCACATATGTACATATGTACACATATGTATGTAGGTAAAACGTATTCTCTGATCATTAGAAATTACGCGTCATGACTTTGACAAAGTAGAACCGCACACCGACTCAGTCTCATCAAGTGCATAAGAGGGGATCTATTGAGCTCTCTGTAAATAGAACCGTCTTGAGTAAATACAAGTTTTCTTTGCACTTGTATGGCAAATATTGATGAAGGACAAGGCAAACATTTTATATTTTCGGATTGCAGGCAAGCGATGGCAATTGTCCGCTAAGTCGATAAGAATAATATTTGTTATTTGTAGTGGGTTGTACAACATTTTTTTTCATTTTTGGTGGCTTCGTCCCGAGACAAACTCGCTTCAGGGGCAAAGGGCAAGGAGATATTTATTGAAAAAATACCTATTCATGAAATCTGAGACTGAACCAGAGACAGAGTTCCTTTGTTGGGCTTATCAATCGCAATGGATCTGGGACTGCTGTGAAATGAGAGGAAAATATTTTGTAAGCCAAGTACGAAAACAAAGATTTCCCAACTAATTCAGCTCCTCATCTGCATCTGTGGCGGTTCAAAGTGGCCAGGCCAAAGTGTCCATAATACCAGATCCGAGTGCATCACTTCTAGATTGCACATGACAGATAGCCACTTATCCATAGCATTCTGAGGGCACAATGGAGCCGAGTAGAACGAATGGTAGAGATTAAGATATTTTGGATGCACTTCCATCAGAGCTAGACACGTCGAACAACGTATCTGTAACTGCTGTCTATTAGCCATTCGTATCGCTTAAAAATCACAGTGAGCCTGCTAATTGAGTTCCTCAAACAGAAATTGTAACAAAAAAACGGTAAATCAGATTCTACTATCACCACAATCATGTGTGAACTTTAGTTATACATAGAATGCTGATATTATCAATGCTGGGTGTAATCAGTAGAGTGAGATTGGACTGTTTAGAAACATAACTATAATGGACTGTTCATTTCCACGTCATGAAGTACTAGATCCTTATTTTGAGTGGAGATTCATTAACATTTATGATAAGAGCATTTATATGCTTATTATGCAACAATTGCATGTTAACCCTGAACGCTTATCATTCGTCAAAGTGACTAAGTTGTACGTATAACTCAAACTTAAATGAAATAATCACCGATCCAGGATTGAAAACAACATAATATGTAGGTAGATTTTGTACAGTTACATTCACCTTTAGTTGTTACACAACATTTAGACATTCTATTTTTTAGAAATTGGTATAAAATAAAACTAATTGAAAGAAGATTGTCGAGCTTATGTAATGGAAGGTGCGTCGGAGGCTTATTTTGATAAAGTCTGGATTTCCCACTCTTCGTATAATCTGGAGACCAAGTAGAATTAAGCAAAGTAAAAAAGTTATCCTTATTCCTTATGAGAGATGAGATGGAACCGCCAGTAAGTAGACTGATAAATACTTTCCTTGTTTGAACACAATTGCTACAAGGGAAGGAAATTATGTCATCCGGACATTGTACACTTTGATCGCATAAAGACATCAACAATGTCGCGGAGGTGCAAGATGAGGCCAACAAAAGAGCTAATCACCAAGGCAAGAAGTCTCCAATGCACACACGCTCTTACGTATGTGTGTATGTTCATGCATACAGGTAAAAATGCATACATACATATGTACGTACATGTCGCCCACCAACCGCCCAGAGCCCAGAACGGATGAATTGACAAAAGAAGAAGTCGCTCGCTCGCACACAATCCGACAATCCGAGCCGACTACCGTGGCAAGCCAACATAGCGGTTGACCATGGAAACCTAACCCACACACAATGGTCGGGCATGGGCTTCACGTGCATTCCAATTCCACTTCCACTTCTATTCCTGGCCCTATTGATCCGCTCTTTTGTTACTAAGTTACTAGTTATAGATGCATACATACATACATATGTGTAAGTTGTTTTGTGCTGAGCGAATTTCAAAGAAACAGGAAGCATACTCCTATTATAATCCTACAATAACATTTTTACGCACTGAGCTCTTTTTAAGTAATCTTTACGTTTGCATTTTGTTATCAATTACATTTCATCTGAAGGGATTTTCCATCGTCCGAATGTGGATGTGTTATTTTAGGCAAAAGACAGACGATGTACATACGAGTGTTCAACCAATTCCCGAAAATATGCATAGATAAGGTCCTAGGGAAGTATTAATTTAACAAGGATGAAACAATTGTTTTAGGCATGGCAATTGTTCAAAAATATGTAAATGTAGGCGTTTACATACAGCTGTGTGCAATGAAGTAGTACTGCCTCACCTCACCACTTTCAAAACTATTTTTGAGACATTTAAAATCACCCAAATTAAACAAATGATACCATTTTAGAAAGCCTGAAATGTACACATTAGAAACCAGAAGGAATCCTGGAACATTTTCATTCCATCTTCTTGTTTTATATGCCCTTACAAAAATACCCATGAAAAGTTCTGTTCAATGAAATAGTAGTGAATTTTTTGAAAATCGAAAAAAGAACCCATACTTTAGTTAATACCCACTTTTTATGCTCTACATGTTTCTTGAGGTTTAATATTTAGTTATTTTTATCAATTTTGATTGGATTACTTCCACTTATTATAATGCTTTTGGCATTCCCCCATAAAATTTTGATGAAATTCAGATCCAGGGACTGATTTGAACAAGGAAAAACGCCGATCTTTTCAGGTGAAACCCAATTTCTGGCGAGCTTTCTTGAGTATTTCGGATCATTATCTTGTTGAAAGATCTTTTTTAAAGGCGTTTTTCAACTGGAATATGAATGTAATGTATGAAAAAGTATGCTGGACCACACAATTTTGTGAAATACTCCAATGAAAGGATAGGAAGGAGCACTTCATATGGGCTGGAACTCATAGGGCTCAACCAAACATGTCGAATACTGTTTTTTCAAGAATTTGTGCACCAATCTGATGTTGCCAAACATGTTCTTTACAACTTTACACTTTACACTCATCAGTCAAAAATATTTTTTATTCCCGGTACTCGAAGAGTAAATAGGGTATATTGTATTTGTGGGGAATAACGGTTGTATGTAACGCACAGAAGAAAACGTTTCCGACCCCATAAAGTAAATATATTCTTGATCAGCATCAATATACGTGTCGATAGAGCCATGTCTGTCTGTCCGTCCGTCCGTCCGTCCGTCCGTCTTGTTTGTCGGCTAGTTCTCAGAGACTATAAAAGCTAGAGCCACCAAATTTTGCATCCAGACTGCTATATGCTCACACTGAAACCAGTGTATTTCAGAAATGAGCGAAAACCTAACAAATCTACAATTTTGAAGATAAAAGAAAACTAAAATAGGCCATTCCGTAGGAAATGGAATAACTATCTATCAGATCACCAAATTGGGATTGGATCAATATTATAGCCACAATGGAGAAATTAGTTTCCAGTGGCTAAACCCACCCTGTCCCGCAGCTTTTGTTGTTCTTTTTACATTCTCTCATTCACACTCTGCTTTTGCTTCACTCGGCCCCTGCCTCTGCCCTCCCCCTCCGATGACTCAACCGACTTTTAACCCACCCCGCCCCAAAGCTTATATTTGTTTTATTTTTTGTGCGGTCGCTGTCTCTGCCTCTGCCAGGGAAGGGCGGGGAGCTAACGGAGCGTGTTGGTGTGAGAAGTGTTGTAGATGTATATGACAGATGAAGAAAAAATTTAAAATTTGACACAACACCGCTGAGGTGCAGATGCACTATTGTCCCAATGACCAGTTTTGGTGGCCAAAAGCTAATTTTTAAAAGTTAAAACCAAGACTCGGTTTTTAACGCTCTGTATTAGAAAAAGAGTGTCCATCAAAGTTGCGTACCAAAAATTTTCATAGCCACTCTCGAAAAATCTGCTGTGAAACCTAGCGGTCATTGTTGCACAGAATGCGCAGGGAAAAAGTACCAATTTTTTTTCTGTTTTAAATATCTCATAAATTGGAAAATACGATTAACTGATCCAATTTTTTTAATGCATTTTATTTAGTAGGCTTTTTACTTTGTGTTCTGTAATGTGAATGATATCTAGTGGTTGGCGATGTCTTCTACATCTAGATATAGTCCTGAGTGCCGGGTATAAAAGTTGTGACGCGTAAGAAGCGTCTCACACGTCCCTTCTCGTTTTTTTTTGTGTGCGGGCGCTGCCTCTGCTGCGAGTCTGCAGTGTGTCGGTCTAGGGAAGGGCGGCGAGCTAAAGGAGCGTGAGAAGTGTTGTAGATGTAGATGACAGATGAAGAAAAAATGTAAAATTTGACAAAATTTGCCGGGTATAAAAATTGTGACGCGTAAAAAGCGTCTCACACGTCCCTTCTCGTTTTTACTGTGACACAGCTCAGCCACATGCTTTCTTCCGAACTTTAGCCGTAAACCCCTATACCTTCAGAACCAAACGCGTAGCTTTCTGGGACTTCTTGCAATTCAATAATGTCTAGTCAGTCGTATACTAACTGTCATAGCACCTACAGAGCGATATAAAATTGTTTTCATAACTCTTGAGGATATTGAAGACCTTGACCTTCCCTTCGACCATCTTCTACCAACCTCTAAAAGATACGTTTTTGCATAAAAGATCAGTTTTCAGGGATCTTCTTCATGTTAGAAAAATTAATTGCAATAGTAAGAGCCAATTAAACTTAGTTTTTAATTCCATTATACCTCTTGGCTTTAGTTTTTAATCAAAATCTTAGGTATCCGCTACTGGAACAAACAATGATTTTTCAAAGCTTCAAAAACAAAAATACCATGTCCATACCAAATAGCCATGTCCAAACATTTCTTTCATCAAAATATTTAATTTTATAATGTAGGTTTATTGAAGGTGACTTTTTCGAATTTATTTGTTGTGTTTCTTAACTTTTTTAAATTACTTGCACTCAGCACTACTATTTCATTGAACAGCCCATTTGAATGGTATTCGTCAAAAGTTATGAAAAACAAGAAGATGGAATGCAAATGTATGAGGATTCTTTGATTTTCTAAAGCCTACATTCCACTCTATTCAAAAAGCTATAATTTGTTTAAATTGAAAGTCTGGAAGTGTCTCAAAAAAGTCTTTGAATGTGAGGAGGTCAGGCACTACTATTTCATTGAACACAACTGTACATACATATGTAAGTATGTATATATGTATATATGTATGCATGTAGTACTTTGTAGTACACTCACTTTGAATGTGAGGAGGTCCGGCACTACTATTTCATTGAACACAACTGTACATACATATGTATGTATGGCCATACATATGTAAGTATGTATATATGTATATATGAATGCATGTAGAGTAAACAGATAAGTTTGGAAATCATGCCAGGCATCGGAAAAATATCTCAGATCAGTCCGAAATAACCATTTCGTTTTTAGAAGTGGAATAGAGCATCAAAGGCCATACAACAACGTAATGACAGCCGTTTAAAATCTACTCAAAGCAGTCTGCTCCCTCTCAACTTTTTTACGATGCATTCGGTAAAATGAACGCCACAGGGACTATTCAACTAAAATGTACTTTAGTTACTAAAAGAATAATTAAATTCTTTCTGTACTCACTGTTGAACTCTAAAGAAACAACGTCCTTTAATGATATTCCACTATTTTTACTCGGTACTCGAAGCGTAAACTCATAGAATAAAAGTTTCCGAACCCATAAAGTATATACATATATTCTTGATCAGTATCACTAGACAAGACGATATTGGGTTGTCTGTCTGTCTGTCTCAAAGACCATACGAGTTAGAGCAACCAAGTTTTTCATCCATACTTTTGTAATATCACACTGTTGCAAGAGTATTTCAAAATATGAACCTGCCACTTTCCGAGCCCACAAAGGGCAAAAATATTCCGTAGAGAGTATCCATAATTATCAGATCTACGAAGGGTAATTTTTGACCAGAATGATGCAATTCCTCCAGTGAAATTCCAACGGCTTTGTTTGTTCTTGCTCATTCTCTCCCGCTCGCACACTCTGCCTCGTGCAGTGCACAATGGGGAATTGGACCACTTTTTGTGGTAACATTTAATAACTTCCAAACGAAGCAAAATTTGTTGATTTCGTTTTTTAATATGGTAATATTACATATTATAATATATTATTACATAATTTAAATATCTTAATGTAATGAATGAAGTAATTGTAATGAAGTTTATCATTCTATAAACATCTATAAATCTATATATTTTACCCACAGACTTTGTGGTATGGAAATATTATGCTTTGAAATGCAAAAATGATAATTTAAAAAAATCATTTAAGAAATCAGGAAAAGTCGAACAAAAATCCTGATCTTTATTTTTTTGTATACAAACGCATTCCTTTCGCGTCGTTTAAGGTATTGCTCATTAAAATCTATGGAGAGTCGGCTGATCTAAAATTGGTTGAGGGTTAAGGTTAAGGGCCATCGCAATCCTTTAACCCTCTTTTTTAAACACAATGTTCTCGCAACTTCGAACACAAGTGTTGATGGTAATAGAAAAACGATTAAGAACGTTCGAAAGAAGAACGTTCATGCAAATACATTACAACCTATTAATTTTTTAAATTTTACATTTGATATTTTTTCTACACGTGTCATCTAAATAATCAATAATAATCCACATAGATACTGGACGTGAATTTCTGAATTTCTTAATCAATCTGGCTATAATAATTATCCGATCTGATCCCTATTCGATTTTTCTCCTCAAAGTTGTGGATATATGAGATTTTCGGCCTTTGTGACAATGGCAATTGTAACAGTGTGATATCACAACCATCTCGATGCAAAATTTGGTTGCTGTAGCTTTTATGGTTGATAGCTGATATAGCTGATTTCCAGGCGCTCATCAAGGCTATATCGACTCGGCTATTGACGCTGATCAAGAGAATAAATACTTTATGGGGTCGGAAACGTTTCCTTCTGTGCGTAACATACCTCCACCTTTCACCACAAATACAATATAACCTATTTAGCAACAAATTTATATAAGTATGTGGATTCGTTATATGCAGTTATAGATTCGGAAGACAAAACATTTTAAAAAGAACAACAGCCATCGAAGGCAGCATAGTCTAACCATACATACATATGTACAAAAACAGACATATACATATATACAAATACGTATATACGAGTATATATGAACATACATATATAAATATATGGTGAAATGAAAAGTCATGCCAAATACAAACAATAGGTTAGAGAGAGAATCCCCTAAGGCGGTCGCATTGTTTTCTCCTCTTTTGAAAATATTTGTAAACACGTTTTTGGGAAATTGGCCGTGTTTGCCAGGACGATTCATTGTTGGGACGGAGGACAGTTGGAGGTAGGTTTGGCCAACTTTACAATGTCCAGTGAGACGTCATGGAGTTTCACGTGTTGTCACCAGCCACCAACCGCCAGGCATATTAATATCCCCGACAACGGAGCCGAATGCTGACTGCCTGGATGCTCAGCCCCTGCAGTAGAAACTGTTGAAACGTGATCTGGGCTCCGATGAGCCCCTGGGGGAGGGGGTAAATAATCCACTGTCTCGACTCAGGGTAGGGCTCTGTGTCTATCGCCTGATCCCGAGACGAAAAACACAAGAGTGTGCCTTTTAACGAGCTATAATTTGGTGCTGGACCATTTAGAGAAGCGAGCAGAAAAAAGGTTTTCATTCTTCACAAGTTATTTCCAAACACTAACAAGAAATAATGATCGGTTTTCTACTTGAACAAATTCCAATCCAAATGCGAAACCAGGACTCAGCCGCAGTTCTGAGCAATGTTTACACAAAGCCTGTCAAAGAACGGTATATTTGTTCCATTTTCCGTGTATATATTGTCTGCGACAGACAGAAATTGGAAAATGAGATCTCGTCGCTTATGTTATTTTGCCATTTTGACAAAA
This sequence comes from Drosophila guanche, assembly GCF_900245975.1. Classification (NCBI taxonomy): domain Eukaryota; kingdom Metazoa; phylum Arthropoda; class Insecta; order Diptera; family Drosophilidae; genus Drosophila; species Drosophila guanche. Next base: position 612,543 of record NW_022995744.1, on the reverse strand, counting down.
GAAAGACCAAATTTGAAGCATTTTATGTAAGATGTGTGTCTTGTGTGCTACCGGGAGTTTTTGTCCAGAAATCCGTGGCTAGAAACGATTCCCCTCGCATTGTAGGATAAAGATTTCGTAGTCCTCAAACTGATTTTATCTTCATATAAGGTTTACCGGTACGTTCTTTTGTACAATAGGTATTTAGGTGGGTGCTCGAAAAGCCTAGATTCCATATTTCAATATTAACGAGAAACAATGTGAGAAGGGTTTGGACATTGAATTACATATTGTAATTCGATTTGAATTGTCATTTATTCCAATCTTTAATCAAATTTTTCCTCCAATGACATTGTGTAGAGACAGCCCCAATTAAATTCTAAATAACATTGTTCGTACACTTTTTAATTAAATACAACTTTAAAAGTAAATATACAATTAATTATACCCGGTACTCGAAGAGTAAATAGGGATATTGCATTTTTGGGGAAAAAATGTAACACACAGAAGGAAGCGTTTCCGGCCCCACAAAATATATATATATATTCTTGATCAGAATCAATAACCGAGTCGATATAGCCATGTCCGTCCTTACGAGCGCCTAGTACTTAAAGACCATAAGAGATAGGGCAACCAAGTTTTGCATCCACTCTTCTGTATGCTCTGTGGCAAGTGCATTTCAAAATTTCGCCCCCACCCCCTCCGCCACCACAAAGTGCGAATATGTGCTGAAGATAAAACTAAAAAGGCCATGGCGTAGGGAATGACATAGATATAGTCAAATCACCGAATTGGGATCAAATTGGATCATTATTATAGCCAGAATGCTTTTGCTTTTTTATTGTTGTCTTTCTTTCTCGCTCGAACACTCTGATTCATGCAGGGGGGCGAGCTAACAGGGCGTGTAGAAAAGAAGTAAAATACATATACATAACCTACAAAAGGTTATATGCATATGTAGATATGAACATACATATATACATACATACATATGTACATATACAAATAAGGTTATATACATATAGTACTATTATACTGACTACTATTTTCCTACTCGTTTTTAATAACGACTGCCTCTATCGCCAAAGGCTGTCAAGCGAACAATTAAGTGGGACTCAACTATGGCAACTCTTTGTCATCCCGAAACTCCCGAAACTTCACTAACTTTCTATCGGCCGGCTCATTAAAAAATTGTTCAAAAACGATGTTAAGTATGAATACTTAGCCCATCAAACTATGTATGTTTTACGACTCACTAGAAAACACTTTTTCAGTGGAACACAGGGAGAAGGACACAAAGGAATTTGGTCTCCGCCCTTCTATATCCTAGTCAGAATAGAGAATCCAAGGAAAATGCCACCAAGTCAGATGGAAAACAGTGTTAACAATTTACACCAAAAAGTCTCCCATCAATCTTTTAACAATATCGGTTGAAGATTGTTGGGTTGCACTCTCAAAACGCCCCAGAAAAATGCATCAAATTTTCTTACATGTCTTCGTATACCCGTAAACGCACAATGTACCAGAACGCCCCTGAAACGTAGGAGGATCGAGGATAAAAGATTGTAAATCCGAAATCAATAAAATGCAACCCCACAGGGGACACAAGCAAGACGGGGAAGATCAGGGAAAGGGCAGTGGCAGGGCTGGCACAGCAAAGTAAAAAAGGAACAAGATAATAAATTAAACAAAGGAGACCCTTGCACACGTGTTCACAAAAGAAATTGACCGCCAGAACGACCGATGGAAACTAAGCCGAAAATGTTCCACTGAAAGTCGGTTAAAATTTGTATCGCTCATTTTTTAACGATGCCAGCTTGGTGGACCGCTGATTGGCTGTTTGGAATGGGTACGATTTTTAAAAATAGGTGTTTAGAATGTATCACAAATTGTAAAGACTCGATATGGAAATCCATTAGTCTCAATTGAGTTTAGATAGTAAATAATTATCTTCAGGGCTCAAACACTTGAGACTTCACATTGCAACCGATAGGCGGTGCAGGAATCCAGTTTCAGCGAGGACCCACTGAGGTCCTGGCTCCGTCCTTGAGTCCTTGTGAGGAACGCTGTTACACTTGACAACACGAATTTTATCTGTTATTCTATAGCCTTGAGTTTCTGTGTGTGTGTGTTTTATTGTCAAGTGCAGAATCTGACGCGACTCCTGAAATTTAATTCCTCGACATGCAAGACGATCTTGTCTTCGAGAATACATTTCGAGCAACACTCACAATCGTTTATGTGCCTCCCTGAAATATCTGTTCTTTGCGGGTCGTTTCAAGTACCGTATCGTGAGACGAGGCGCAAGTGCTTACCATGCCACAGTAATTTCTACTAATCAGGCATGGAAACTAAGTAGTCGAATGGAATATTCTATCTTGTATCTCAGTCTCTGTAAGACGATATTTCTGCCTGGGTCCATGAGGGTTGAAGTGAGCTCAGCCGAAACCAAACTAACCAAACAAATACAAGTGTGTACATTATCGTCCATTCCTACGATTTGGGGTTTGGGTTGAGTGGATTGTTGTCCTCCTTCTCCATCTAGTAAATGATAAATAACGATGACTAAACTGTTGACTGAGGCAACCCTTTGGTTAGTTGTTATACCCGGTCCTCGAAGAGTAAATTGGGTATATTGTATTTGTGGGGAGAAAAATGTACCACACAGAAGGAAGCGTTTCCGACCCCACAAAGTGTATACATACATATATTTTTGATCTGCATCAAAAGCCGAGTCGATATGACCATGTCTGTCTGTCCGTCCATCTTTTTGAGCCACCAAATTTTGCATCCAGATGGCTGAATGCTCACACTGTTACAAGCGTATTTCAATATTTGGACCGGCCCCCTTCAACCACAGCAAAGGGCGAAAAGCTGCGGTATCCACAAAGGAGATAAAAGAACACTAAAATGAGGAGGGGGCGTGTGAGACGTTTCATACGCTTCACAACTCTTATACCCGGTACTCAGCCAGTTCGAATTGTACATTTTACTTTTTTCTACATATTTCATCTAAATTTACATCACTTCTCACGCCAGTACGCGGCTTAAAGCCGCCCACTGCATGAAGCAGAGAGTGGAATGAGAGAGTGTGCAAGAAATAAGCAAATCTGCTGGACGGGGTGGGGACTACAACCACTACAAATTAGTTTCTTAATTCTGGCTGACCCCGCCCAGCAGCTTTTTTATTTTTTGCACATTTTCTCATTCCACACTCTGCTTTGTCCATTGTGCGGCTCTAGGGGAGGGGGCGAGCTTAAACAGCGTATTGGCGTGAGAAGTGATGTAAATTTAGATGTAGATTTAGATTACATATGTAGAAAAAATGTAAAATTCAAACTGGCTGAGAACCGGGTATAAGAGTTGAAACGCGTAAGAAGCGTCTTAAACGTTCCTACTCGTTTTCGCCTTTAAACTTGTGTGTCTAGTAGTTGAAGTGGTACGCGCTTTAAAATTGTCTCCATAACTGACAAGTTTTTTCGATCAGGTTTATAGGAGGGTTTTGTCTTGGAACAGGTATGAGTCTGTATTTAAGGTCGTTAGGAGGACAATGAACGACAGGATGCCGGCGCCAGGAAAATTACCCACTGTCTGGCTATCTCTTTTTGTAATTTTCCTTGACATTCTTAGAACTAGAAGAACATCTTTCGAGTCTATCTATACCTAAACATTTAAGTCTAACTCATGGTAACTCATAGTCTAACTCAAAGTCCGATTTTCACACTTGACAGAAAGAAAAACAGCTAAGGCAAGGTAAAATATTATGTGACAATTTTATACCTGGTACTCGAAGTGTAAATAGGGTATATTGTATTTGTGGGAACAAAAATGTAAGACACAGAAGGATGCGTTTCCGACCCCACAAGTATATATTCTTGATTAGCATCAATAGCCGAGTCGATATACCCAGGTCTGCCAGAGACCAACCAAGTTCAACCAAGTTTTGCATTCAGACTTCTGTATGCTCCCACTATTACCGCCCCCAGAAAGGGCGAAAAGGGCTGTGTCCACATTTTTGAAGATAGGAGAAAACTCAAAATGCCATTCCGTAAGGAATGACAATATATATCAAATTAGTGAATTAGCGATCAGATTGGGTCATTATTAAAGCCAGAAAGAAGAAATTGATTTTCAGTTGCTATCCCCAATTCGTCCAGCAGTTTTTTTTATTTTTGCACATTCTCACATTCACACTCTGCTTCGTGTGGTGTGCGGCTCTAAGGGAGGGTGGCGAGCGAAAAGGGCGTGTTGGCGTAAGAAGTGATGTAATGAAAAATAATAATAATAAGGTGCACTATCATATATATATATATATATATATATATATATATACTACTGAGTACCGGGTGTACAATTTGTGACGCTAAAGAAGCGTCTCACACGTCCCTTCTCTTTTTTAATAGCAAGTGATGCACTGAAACTGACTGTCCTTTAAGACGTTACTCATTAAAAATCTATGGAGAATCGGCAGAGCTAATGTAATTGTATTAGATTTTCAAGAAATTTTAATTTTTGGATTTGAATTTTTTTATTTGTGTTTAATTTGAAACCAAACTCTTACCACCTGACACATATGTATGTATGTATGTAAATATGGACATACATATATTCTTTTTCTCTTTTACTCTTGTCTAAGCCAAAATAAAACTTGTTCTGTTGTCAGGCAAAGAATCGAGAATGGACAATGGCATCAATAATCCCCTCTTTCCGGAAGATCACAATTACGCTGGATTAGAGTGGAATTTGACGTTCACATTCACGACCATTATGTGTACCCTTCTTCCTCAGGATTGTATATTGTTGCATTTTTTAAAAGGGCCCATTGCGCTGCACACGTGCAAGGGTCAAATGCACACAGAACAGACAGGTAAAAAGCCAAACAATGGAACATAAAAAGAAACCCCAAACACATCAAAAACGAATGATAAAAGAGGATTAAACCCTAAACCCTAAACTGACCCAAAACTAATGCACCTCACGGACGCAAACGGACTTCGGCGGGTTCTTACCGGAATCCACGAAAAAGCAATCATAATCGCGGAGATCGTTGAGATGACCTGATGATGTTTGCAGATAACACAGTAGCAACACTGATGGCTTCTTTTCAAATAAGAGACCTCCTTTTCGTTTAAATTAATTTCCATCTCCAATTCACCAATTTGAAAGATAAGAGAACACTAAAAACGCATTCCATATATATATGTATATATCTATCATATATATCATATCGCCGAATAGAGAGTAGGTTGGATCATTAACATAGCTATTTGTTGTTAGTTTTCACACTTTTCCTCATGCACGGGCGTGTATGTGTGAAAAGTGATGTAAATGTAGATGACAAAATTTTTAAAATCTGGTAATATTTTAACGCTTGTTTTAGAGTGTTACTGTTTGGAAAATATTAAGCTTTAAAATGCAAAAATGTAGATTTTTGTGCGGTTTATTTTACGATATTTTAACTTTAAAAACTGAGGAAAAGTTGAAAATCAAAGTCTACCACAAAAAAAAACCATAATTTATTTAAAAAAATGAATTCCACATATCTATCAGAAAAATTCGGGTTCGATTTTTTCGAGAAGTGTTACCAGTAGCAGGAGCAGTAAATAAATGAAAAATACAGACACGAGATGGTTTTATGTACATACATATGTATGCAATTATAATATAATAATATTTATTTGATACATATTTACAATAATAAATTTATGTATTATAGACAATTAATACTACCTGTAAAAATAAATATTAAAATAGAAGGATTGGCTAAAAAAAGTTCGCATTTGTTGAGAAACTGTTTGATCTAAAAAAATGTCTATTAATCATTACGCTACTCTTACATTACTATACGCTTCCAACCAAACCAACTTTTTCTAAAAGACTGAGGGCTTTCAATTTTTTGAAGGATTATGGTTTCTTTTCTAAGGAATAACTTTTTTAAAGCATTTGTAAGGTCTGGTATTTTTTGTAACGGTTTGTTTAGAGGTAGCGCTTCTTTTTTCGCATAACATAAGAATCTTAAAAATGGTGTCAAGTACATTGTAAAAAATGTTTTTGCCTTCAATGACGTCAGTGCACAAGTACAGAGCGGACCAATCAAAATTTCGAATTAAGTTATTGAGCTTCGTAAACTCGGCTTTACGAAAGCAGCGGACGCGTTCAGATAGCCTACCCGCACGATCCGATACAGTAGGTCCAATATCTATCGACACTTCGAAAGTAGGATGATGGCAGTCTTTAGGTATAGTGAGCGGGAGTGCTCGTGCTCGCTACGGTCGGATCCGAGACAAAGCACAGATCAAGCAATCGACCCAAGGAGTTTTTACATGGTTGACTTGAGACAGGGACAGGTCTAATAAGCCATCAATAAACTCATGTCGTGACATGGGCACAAGGTTGTTTGACTCGTTAACCGAAGACCAGACAGTACCTGGCAGGTTGAAATCCCCAAGAACTATTAAATGTTCTTTATCAGATAGCTAGGAAGAAACAGTTTTTAAGGCAGACAAATGCTGCTCGTATATTAGTACATCCGAAGTCGGTGGAATATACGAGCAAGTGATATAAATAGACTGGCCGGGAAGAATCAGTCTAAGTGTCTCCTTAAGGTCCAGAACACTCTGGACCTGATACTTTTCAAGGCTGCATTTCAATCTCAAATGACGTTAGTCTTGGGGAGGAGGTGCAGCTCTGCTTGCTAGTAAAGATATTCAACACATGGCTAGACGGTTTTGAAGCCTTGATTCTTACAGGCCGAAATTGCAGGTTTCGGTAAACACAATAACATGGGATGAAAATGTGAAACTGTCCATAAAAAGAGTGTTCAGCTTACTACGTAAGCCGCGAACATTTTGATAGGCTACAAAGAGGGATGTTAGTTTTTTGACTGCAGGGAATTGCAGAGGGAAGAGGGGAATGGAACAGAGGAGGAAGAACCACTGGCCTCACTACTAGGAAGAGTTATGGGGGGCCTATTCTTAGCCCTTAAACTCTTTCAGTTGGTCCACGAGACCGGTTTTAAACCTTCTCGTTTACCAGAGCTTTACTCAACCTCTGTGCGATTAGAACTTTCTCCTATAGAGGGACCGTATTCTCTTTAATTTGAAGAGGTGGAAATTCGGTTGCCGAAAATAAAACGAAACATATTTTCGTCAATGTAGTAATCTACACTCCAGTCCCCGAAGCCGAGAGACAAAGATTTGCCGCTTTGGTGGGACTCCCACCAGAGGTTTTGGCACCACAGATCTGGTACCTGTGACGCCAATATCCGGTGGTCCGGGACGTTTATTTTAAGTTTAAGTTTAAGGTATAGCTCATCAAAATCTATGGAGAGACGGCTGAGCTAAAACTGTTCGACCATGCTGGTTCCCTTATAGTTCCCTGCCAGACTTTGTAGAACCGATTCCCCAAAGAAGCGTTCTTTCATGCATCCTTTTTCACCAAAAAGAGTTAATTAAATCCGATCTTCTTCCGATAGTTCGGGTTTTTTCCCGGTTTTTTCCTATTTACTCTTCGAGTACCGAGAATGTATGCAATTCCATTAAAAAAATGGCTTTATATGTAGATTTGTAAGGTATTGGAAGATTATTTTAATAACAGGCCTGCCAGAATATATACATAGTTACATATATCGTATCGGGAAGTGCTCGGGTGAAGCAGTGCGGCGGTAATGCAGTTTCTGTCAACCTCCTAAAACTGCACGTTTTACGTGGATTTCTCAGGAGCAAAACTATGAAGAAAAATCTAAATTAAAAGCACTCTTTCTTAATGATAATCGAGATTATCGAATATACGGATTTGACGGTTAGGTGACCGTTGAAAGGAAGCTAACAATTTAGTGCAGTTACAAAAATAAGAAAGTAACCTTCAGATAAGGAAAGAAAAGAGCCAACAACCACGTAGGCTGTACCGACGAAATTCCAGTAAACCAAAACCGAACTCACAGTGCAATCCCAAGATGGCCAGAGATATGGCTCTACGTGCTTCTGCCACGTCGTAAATTTTTCACGCATCAACAGAGCAGGTCCCTGAACCGAGAAAGAACAACAATGACAAACAAATACGATCGGAAGGAGCTGAAAAGGACCTGCTAAGATTTTCAGAAATGCGGCATTAATGCATATTGACTAACCTTCAGATAGGCCATCACCAGCCCCCCCCCCCATCCCTTACCATCCGTTGCAAGGCAAGTACCCGAAAAAAAACGTTACTTTTCCCAAACGGACAGGGAGATTTTCGGACAGCTCTGCCTCAATGAAATAAGAGACAAGTCCCTTGTTTGAACGGGTATTTCCAGCAGAGAGATTGTATCTCGACTACGAAAACTATTGTTTGTCCATATCCTCCTCCGTCTTTTGGAACAGTGTGTCGAATTTTAAAATCTCTCCCGGCTCACACACTTGAGGTTGGATTTTTCCGACAAGTTCAGACTTGTCCGTTATTGTCATTTTTCGTTGGGATTTGATATTTATTTTTGTTCTGATCCTCAGCAGGTAGTGATCAGTTGAGCTAGAGAGAGAGCCTGGAAAAGAGAGAGAGAGAGAGATAACTGGGGCGAGAGTAGATCAGTGAGACAAACAACAACAACAAATCTTCATAATAATTGAAGACACAACTCGAAAATCTGATACCCAGCAAAAAAAACCTACATATTTATGTATATATAAAACCATTTTTTTAACATTTTTATAGGGCTACAAACATGAAAAAGAGTACATAGAAATCTTAGTTTTATAAAATTATTTCAGTAGAATCTATGTATGTGTATGTGTATGTGTATGTACATGTCTTTCCCACACCTATAATTATACGTGATAATAATCAGAGCTTGAAAATCCCAACTTTTGGTCCCCGATCTAGACATGCGCACATATATACAAACATATGTATGTATGTATATTATCACTGGCTTAAACGCGAAACTCCTCAAATTGACTTACATATGCACATATATCAGATATTCCGATAATCGTAAGGTCCGTCACGGCTTACGAGTTGGATGCCTAAATTGCACAACAGTCAAATATACCCTCTCAACGCAAGCGTAATCTTCTCTGGTGAGAGAGCGATTCTCTTTTACTTCGAGTAACCACCTGCTGGAAGGCAGTCATCCCATTGGCTGCACCATGGGATCGTGAAAGAGACAGAGAGCCTAGGGAGAGTCGACCCAGGACCCGACCCCCGCAGAGAGGAGGCAGGGAGCGAAGCGTATAAAACGAACGGCCCGTGAGCTGCGTTGGCATAACAGTCTCGACCTCGCAGCCAAGTGCAACCAACTCAAGAACATTCTTGCTCTAACACATTTCCAACACAATGTCTTTCATCACACGGGAATACAAGTTTGAGAGCAGCATGGTGCAGCAGAAATCAGATCAGCACACGATGGCCATGCGGAGTCTGAAGAAACTCGTCAAACCACTGCTGCGGCTAGTGAGAAAAAAGCAGCTACTGCGGAAGACTCTGTCCGAGATCCAGAACCAGAACGACATCAACGACTCGCTAGAAGACATGCGCAAAGATCCCACCGTCAGCTGTGACAACATGGCCAACGAGCAACTTGAGCAGCGCCTCTACAACGATCTGAAGAAGTGCCCCAGCAACGTGGCAATGATCGTGCAGGAGGGCCAGCAGCAACACCTCGTTTCCGTCCAGCCCGAGAAGACCTTCATCCCGGTCCACTTTGCCCGCACCAGCAGCGGAACCTTCTTCTGGACCACTGCCGCGGGTGCACGACAGCACCAGGAGCAACGGTTGCGCCAGCAGTTCGATCGCTGGGTTCAGGCCTAGGAATCGCACTGGAGATCCATCCAATTGTTCGGCAGCTTTAAATGCAAGTTTCCCATTCCCTTCCATTTCACGGATGAGAATGGCCCAGCTTTGCAGGATCGTAATCTCAGAGTGATATTAGGTATAGATTGGATTCTTTGGTCACTCTCCAGGGAAATGCAACTCCAATTGATTATCACAATCAATCGTAACTATATGAAAAATTGTGATTTGATGTGTCTTATTAGAATTATGTGTTAGTCTTATACAAATCCTTGTCTTCCATGTTTGTTTGTTAGGGTCATAGTATAAGTCCTCCTAGGTTAATAATCATTGTCTTCCATTTAAAACTTAAGATATTTTAGATTTATAAGAATAAAAATACACATGCATATAAAGAAAATTTAAAAGTGGCTTAATTATTTCAGAAGGGGAACAACCTCCTTAGGTTTCGTTGGATGGTCAGAAAGAGATTTCTTACAACAAGCCATTCATTGAAATAAATTAATTTCAAAATGTATTTATGCTGGTAACCGCAATTAGACCAACCAATCTCAAATGAATTCTTTTTCAGACTGTAATCAACAGATATTACTTCTTTTGATTGGATGCTGTGATTGCATTTTGCTAAAATTGTACATTATATGTAAGTATGTACATACAGTGGCTCCCACCTTAAATGAACCAAAACCTTTTTCAAACTTAAAGGTGGTATAACTTCTGAACCGTCTAACTCATCACTGAAAATGAAATGTATTCGGATAGATAAACACTTAATCTTCAACAAACCCAACTTAATTTATTTTTAAACAATTTTTTAAAACACTTTTCACAATTAAAACTAAAGTAAATGCCTTATTTCATCTCTCAGCTTATTTGAACCAGATTCCAAAACCAATTTTTTGTTGTTTCCTTTTTACTTTTAATTCTTAGTGGAATTAGGAAGAATGGAAGTTAGGGTATAGAGCAGACGGAATCGTTAAGTTTATGCACTTTAAAATGGTCGAGATCCGAGCAAATCCCGATTTATTTCGATTTTTGGATACGGTCATTTACAAAGCAAATTTCCACCAGAAGCAATTTTCAAATAGTTTTCAAAATAACATTTTTAACATTAAGGAAACTTTAAGCACATTTTTAAAAAGGGAAGACTCATAAAAATCTGGAAACAACAAAAAAAGCATATTTTTTGTAAGGCTTTTAAGTTATTTAAGGAACTTCAGTGAAAGTGGTCAAATTAGGCCAAAAAAATAATAGCACCACTTTTGAAAAATGTATTTAAAATTTAAGAAATTATCAACAAGTAACGAATTTCTTAGTTAACATTTTTGAACTATTAATTCTAAATTTATATTTATCATTCAAGATTTAGTTCAGTGTCCTATTTTGGCAACATAAGCTGCGCAGCGTCTTGGCATGGAATCCACTAAGTCCAGGCATAGCTTTTTGAGAGCTTTGGACCAGGACTATTAAATTTGTTCTCAAAGTGAACCGACAGTGGTTGCTTGGGAAGCACAACTGCCTTTTGTATGGTTTTTACGTCAAATATAAATTTTTCGCGCTTCTTCGCATTTCAGAGCTTTCCACGTCTTATTGTAATGATTATTCTTAGCTTTTATGATAGAAACAATGTAATATTAGTCAAAACTAATAAATATGTTTTTTTACAAATTCAATTCCACGAAATTACGGAGATTTACTTAAAATAGTGTTAATGGTATTTGTGGTATTTTTTCTTTAGGTTACAAAAAAAATATAAAGTCCGAAATTTAAAGAAAGGCAACACTTTTTTTGTTAACTATATGAAAAAACTAAAAACTTTAAACAATCGCAACAGTAACTGCTTTTTTTTGTCTAAGAACAAAATGTGTTGTAGTGGTGCTATTATTTTTTTCGCAACTGTCCAATAATTTGTCATAATACAATTTTGACGGCTCTCAATAATTTAGGCAATTTTTCGAAACAGAAAGGAAATTGACTGGCAACAAAAATACAACCAAAAGTTTTATTTTACATAAACTTATACTTTTCCGAGCTTTTTGATATTTTATGTATTTAATTGATATAACAATCGGTAGCTTAAGTCGTTTGTAAACAGACAGTTACAAAATATTAGTTTTTATGAGTCGTCGAAAGCACTTTAGGGAAAAACAAAAAACAAAGGATTAAAACTTTGACTCCAAAATAGAAAGCTATCCTTAATTTAGGAAAATAGTAGGTTCCTTATCTAAAATGATTCGTATTGCTTTAAAACATGTATCCAACAAGAAACTCGTAAAAGAACTGGCGTAATGTCCCCATTTCGATTGAAAATGCTGGTTTCTGAGAGCAAGAGGGAGTTGGCAAAAATAAATATGGATATTGATCCTGTGATCCGGAGGGGGACAAATTTTTGCTTTTTGTTCCACAAACTTTAGATCTTATTTAAAACGATTACCAAATGAAAAACACAACCCTTTGACACATATTTATATCTAATATGCATGCCTTTCGTATTATGGAGGTTGTTAAGTACCCGTGCTGGAATCGATGATGAATCAACATGGCTTTGTTATTATATAATAAAACAATAATGCTTCCTTATTTGCAATAGAAAATTACGTTGAGTTGTGTCTTTTCATCAGGGAAATGACCCAAAACAGCCCAGATAGATAGCCTAGTGACTTTTATGCAATGTTTTCTCTTGCTCAGAAGAAGAATATGTTTCTAATACGAAATCAAAGAAAAAGTTTGAGATTTGGGGGTCCTGCCAGATTTGTGGAGATGAATCTCCCAGGAAAGACGCGAAAATAAGGTTACATTTTATGACAGGGCTCTGAGCCATTTTTTTGCTGCCAAAAGCTTTTAAACAAATTATTAACCTTTCAATACAAATAAAGTAAACTATATTAATAAAATATTGGGGCAATTTCTTATAAATTTGAAGTTTTTTTGAGCTTTTATGAAATTGGTGCTATTTTTTGTTGCAGCCCAAATACCGGAATAATTACTTTTCTTTACAAATATTTCCAACTGAATCTCTCAAAGCATACCATTTCTCTCGGATAAGTTGAATTGAGCCTAAAAGTTGAAATAATAGTTGTAAAAACGGATGTATGTACATATGTATGTCCTACTTAAATAGTTCATATAAAATAATAAATAAATAGTTATCACCATTTTTTATTTAGATATTCCATTTACTGAATGTGCATAAATACATTCCATGAACATTAAAAACTGACGCCTGAACTTGAGATGAAACGAGCATAATATTCACGAATATATTATTCTCCTTCTACTTAAACAATTCAAAATAATTTGTACTTCCCAACTTCCAGAGCTAACTCTATCCGACTGGAATTCGATTTATTTCACAACAAATTTAAATGTTCGCACAAATTATTTTAACACGAGACTAAATCTGCTTAAAATCTGGATTGAAAGAAACCCAAACCAAGCCAGGAGATTGGAAAAATGTTTGAGGTGTCCGAGGCAGCAGAGGATGACAAGTGTTCACTGTATTGAAAGGGACCCTACCTACATACATATGTACTTGTCCTATTGAATGTTGACCTGTAAATTTGCTCGTTGCCGACAACATGTGTTTAACGAGGGTCTGTCACTTTTATTCTCCACTGTGTCTATTAACAATTAATATCCAACAACTAATCAAGGCATAAATTCGAAGCGAACTGAACCGTCCCGATCCCTCGCCTCCCGTACACAAGCCACTCAAATTACCAGTTCGGCGGTTAGGACCCATGAAAAGGGCCACAAGTTTCTTGTTAATGTTGCTGTCGATCTTTCTGTTTGCTTGCCGCGTCCACCTATGTACATATATATGTACATATGTATAAATATTCGACAAAGTTATACTCTCCCACGAAGAAGCCAGGGAAGAGATTTATTTAGGACCAACCATTTGGGGGAATACTTTGCACACGTGCAATGGTCTCGTATCGTGTCGGAGCTACCTAGTTATATGTAGTTAAGGAATGCGTGACGCGGCACTCAGTTAGGGAGAACCCAATAAACACCTGCCACAGGACGAGCACTGATTGGCTGAGGATTAGGGGTTGGTTTCGCCAGGTCCTATAAATACGAGCAGGAGTTGCAAATCGGACATCAAATATACTGGAAACGTTGAACAGTCAGTATCAGAATAAGTCTACTCCAAACCAACAGCGAATATGGCCTACGAAACTCTGATCATCAACACGTACAGTCGTGTGAGCGTGAAAAAGACCTACACCCCATCAAAGGCTGCGAAGAAGTTAATTAAAATGGCCTATAAACTGCTCAAGCCGTCTTTCATCTCCTCCAAGAGGCATTGGCCAACCCAAGCACGGTTGCCTCAAGTGATCGTACTTAGCGAAGAAGAATTACAGAACTTCCAAAATGACGAGTTGGAAGCAGCGGCGCCAGTGTAATTTCATCAACTATGATGGACGGAAAGGATCGTCCTAAACACCTAGAAAGAGCTTTAAGACTACACCGGAATCGGTCTCTAAATTTCCGAGCAGCTTGAACGTCTCAACAAGTGAAAAATTATTCAAATGCACCCAACTAAGCTTAAATCATTGTCTTCCATCTATGTACATATATTTAAGTGCCTGAATAAATACATAATATTATAATATGACCAGACTTCTTTGCATTTCTGACTCCTACTTTCCCTTTGTTAATTTCCCAAGGTTCTCCATGAATTCCAAAAGCAGTTCTTATCCCTTCCCGAAATACCTTCCTTTAATACAAAGACACAATAATAAAAAAAAAACAAAACCTAAGAGAACCTTCGGCTACCTTTATTTTACCTGTTTCCTTTGATCCAAACCTGTTGTTGATTCGAAAAATTCGAAACAAAAATGAGCCGAACCCGAACTGTGAAACCTGTTACGCAAAGGCAGTTTCTGATTTTTGTTTGTTCCTTTTCGCTCCTTCTTAGGATTGAGCATTGGACAGAATAAATCTCAAATTTCATTGAAACAGGTAGAATAATACCCGACAACACCATGGTGACTACCTAAGGCTATGTATAAACAAAAATAAGAGAACAAAGATCAACAGAAATATCTAGATTCTAGACCAAACGAGAAAAGCTACACGGCTCGTTCAAAATGTACCTCCAACAGCGTGCAATATAAAATATATTTTATATGCATACACAAATATTACATTCAATAAAATAAAAACGCTGGTCTTGTACAAGGCCCAGTAAATGGACAAAAAACCATCAAAGTCCGATGATCGTGATAGTCAGAGCCTTGACTACTTTCATCACTAATTCCATTGCAAATACAGGCAAAATTTTATTTTTATACCCGGTACTCGAAGGGTAAATGGGGTATATTGTATTTGTGTGGAATAACGGTTGTATGTAACGCACAGAAGAAAGCGTTTCCGACCCCATAAAGTATATATATTCTTGATCAGCATCAATAACCGAGTCGATAGAGCCATGTCTGTCTGTCCGTCTGTCCGTGTTGTTTGTCGGCTAGTTCTCAGAGACTATAAGAGCTAGAGCCACCAAATTTTGGCTCCGGACTGCTGTATGCTCACACTGAAACCAGTGTTTCCATTCCATGAGCCACGCCCTCTTCCACCCCCGCAAAAGGGCGAAAACCTCAAAAATCTACAACTTTGAAGATAAAATAAAACTAAATAAAAGAAAACCATTTCGTAAGGAATGACCATATCTATCAGATCACCAAATTGGGATCCGATTGGATCATTATTATAGCCACAATGAAGAAATTAATTTCCAGTGGCTAAACCCACCCTGTCCCGCAGATTTTGTTGTTCTTTTTACATTCTCTTATTCACACTCTGCTTCACTCGGCCTCTGCCTCTGCCCTCCCCCTGCCGCTGCCTCTGCCGACTTTTAACCCACCCCTGTGAGCGGGCGCTGCCTCTGCCTCTGCCGCG
The DNA here is from genome assembly GCF_900245975.1 of Drosophila guanche. NCBI lineage: Eukaryota > Metazoa > Arthropoda > Insecta > Diptera > Drosophilidae > Drosophila > Drosophila guanche. The sequence continues at coordinate 596,895 of NW_022995744.1, read as the reverse complement.
AGTCTGCAGTGTGTGGGTCTAGGGAAGAGCGGGAAGCTTAAGGAGCGTGTTGGTGTGAGAAGTGTTGTAGATGTTGATGACAGTTGAAGAAAAAATTTAAAATTTGACAAAACACCGCTGAGGTGCAGATGTAGTACTGAGTGCCGGGTATAAAAGTTGTGACGCCTAAGAAGCGTCTCACACGTCCCTTCTCGTTTTTTTGCTCTCAATGCAGTCGGCTTTCGGTTACAAAACCAAAATTTTTCTGATGAAATGCCATAACAAATCCAAAATAGTCAAAGAAGTCTGAGAAAATTCCTGAAACTCTTGATATTCCCACGCAAGGGATCCATTAAGGGATAATTGTCTTGGAAGAAAGAGCGTGCATGAGGTTCCCACGCATCAGTAGGAGCCAGGAGACAGGATCGTTCATGTCCTGCACATCATACCTGCTGCCTTTTCTAAACGTGTGAAATTTCAGATTCTTGCACCTGCCCTCATCTCAAACTCCCTGATTGGCTGTGATGCTGCGCCTCTCTTTCATACAGAAAATGTATAAATAGCGCCTCCATTCTTAGAGAGAGCATCACATACCACCCGACCGTCTAATCGAGAGCATCTCAACACGCACAAAAATCTCATAATGTCGAGTATCACCAAGCTAAAGAAGTGCAACAGCATTATGTACAATTCGAAAGTATCACCCTCGCGTCGCCTCAAGAACCTCCTGAAGCCACTCCTGGGTCACATCTTCCATCTTAAAAAAGAGCTGCCCAAACGCAGCTCCTACATTGCCTCCATCGAGAAGGAGGCCGAGTTTGACTGGCTCAAAAACGACATGGACAATATGGCCAACGAGCATCTGGAGAGCCGCCTCCTCGAGGAAATCCGCCAGTGCGCCAAGGCGGATGCAATCATCGTCTACAACCAAAACGGCTCTGGGGAACTGCAAACCATGGACCAAGAGGACTACTATGTTCCCGTTCACTTTGCTCGCACCAATGACGGCACCTTCTTCTGGACTTCGGTGCAGCCCCAAGACAGCGCGCCCTATGCCATTGAATGGAACTTCCTCGATCGGTGGGCCCAGGCGTGAAGCGTCAGCCAGAAGCTGGGACTACTTAAGCGTCTCTAACATGGGTTCTTCAAAAATTGTTTTGGACAACTCTGCAACCACCTTGCGCTAGGGCTCTAGCGGGACGGGCAGATCAGAGTTTGGGCACTTCGACTTTGGTTCGTCGATTTTGGGATTACCATGGGCACCGCTTTTTGGCAATTTTTACTACAAATGCCGAAAAAGCGGCTGGGTGACAACATTTTTGAGGAGGTGAGGTGGAAACAATTTTCTCCATTTTTCTTGTGCATAAATGAGAATCAATTGTTAACATTAGAGTAAAAAGAGTAAAAGATTTTGTTAAAAAAAAAGTCAAAAATAAACATATTTTTAAAAGATTTTATCATGTTATTTTTACGGAAAATACAGACTTTCTGCAATATGACTGTATATCAGTGCTCGGCAAGTCCCTATCTAAAGGGTATAGGACAGGGCGCTGCTGATGCGCTGCCGCTCACAAACACGCTTATTACAGTGATTCGTACCAATGCCAATATAGTGAAATGTTCCGTTTTGCGTGCGTCTTCACACACAAACATGTATATATTTATGTATGTATATATGTATGTATAAACATATTTGCAATCTGCCGTCCCTTAGGATATTAAGGATATTCCAATACAACTGACGTACTTCTTACATGTGGGAGATGTACGTTTATAAAAAAAGGCTATAATAATGATCTAATCGGATCCGAATTTGGTGATCTGATAGATATAGTCATTTCCTACGGAATTTTTTAGTTTTCTTTTATCTTCAAAATTGTATTTTTGGGAGGTTTTTGCTCATTTGCGGGGGCGAAAGGGATCTCATTTTTGAAATACACTTGTAACAGTGTGAGCATACAGAAGTCTGGATGCAAATGGGGTATCTGGATGGGTACTCTTTGAGTACCGGGTATAAAAAGAGTTGTTTGCCGAACGGACACCAAAAATATATTGAAACCACACACTTGGTTTTTCTTTCTAGCTCCAATGGAACTTGGGTTTTCAAAAACATATCAAAATTTCAACTTATCGAAACTTTTCAAAATAAAAATATATTTATATCGTAATTTTTTGGTTGACAAAATATCAATATAATGATCCATCTTGTCCATCGGCTCTTTCTTAGAGACTAAAATAGCTAGTGCCACCGAATTATGCTGACAGACTGCAGTGAAATCACTCTGATACAAGTGTACATATTTTAAAAATTAGCCCCAAATTTTTATTATTATTATATAATATATATTTTGTATTATCCAAATTTTTGAAAATAAGACAAATCTTAAAGTAACGCAGGGAATGACCATATATACCAGATCAATGAATTGGGGTTAGATTGGATCATTATTATAGTCAGAATGGATAAATTAATTTGCACCCCTTCCAGCAGCTTTTCTTAATTCTTCCACACTCTCTCATTCCACTCTCTGATTCGTGCAGTGTTTGTACATATAGTACATATGTACAAATGTACATATTTATGAATTTGATGTTCGTCATTCTGGCTATAATAATGATCCACTTCTTCAGGGTTCTGGTAGATAGGGCCATTCTCTAAGGAACTGCGTTTTTGTTTTGTTAGTTTTTTCAAATCTTTAAAATTGTGGACTTCCGCCTTTTTCCGACCCATTCCGCTGTGCAAAATTTTGAAATAAAATTTTAACAGTGTGAAATCACAACCTACCATCATTTACCTACCTATTTACCTAAATCTCTATGAAAAACTTCCTTGCTGTAGCTTTTATAGTCTCTGATATCCATGCGCTTATCAAGACTGACGGACGAAAAGAAATACATGTCTATATCGGGTCGGCTATTGACATACAACAATGTACAGTAGTGTTCAATGAAATTTTAGTGTTGCACCTCCTCACATTCAAAGACTTTTTTGAGACACTTCCAGACTTTCAAATTAAAGATTTGATACCTATTTGAATAGAGTGGAATGTAGGCTTTAAAAAACCAAAGAAATCTATACACGTTTGCATTCCATCTTCTTGTTTTTCATAACTTTTGACGGATACCATTCAAATGGGCTGTTCATTCACAGAAAAGAGCATGTTTGGCGACCTCAGACTTGTGCACAAATTATTGAAAAAACAGGATTGGGCATGTTAGGTTGAGCCCTATGAGTTCCAGCCCATATGAAGTGCTACCTTCTATCCTTTCGTTGTAGTATTGCACAAAATTGTGTAGGCTAGCATACATTTTTAATACATTACATTCATATTCCAGTTGAAAAACGCCTTTAAAAAGGATCTTTCAACAAGATAATGATCCGAAATACTCAAGAAAGCTCGCCAGAAATTGGGTTTCACCTGAAAAGATCGGCGTTTTACCTTGTTCAAATCAGTCCCTGGATCTGAATTTCATCAAAATTTGATGGGGGAATGCTAAAAGCATTATAATAAGTGAAATTCCGGCAACCAGAGCAAAGTGAGAGCCAGTGTTTAAAACATTATTGTCCAAAATCCTATTGAAGCTTGGGCCGGACCTTATTCAATCAAAATTGATAAAAAAAAAATATATATTGAACCTCAAGAAACATGTAGAGCATAAAAAAAGGGTATTAACTTTTGGGTTTGGGTTTGGGTTTTATTCAATTTTCAAAAAATTTCCAAAAAACGAATTCTCTTATATAGAATGGAAGACGTCAGCGATTACGTTGTCTTCTAAATCGACACGATATCGGATTAATTGTAACAGTATCGGTAGCCTAACGGTCTATTGTTTTGTACAACAATACAAATTACGTAATAAAAAACAACACAGTAACAAAAGAGCTTGCTTATAAATTAAACATAAAAAAACGAAATAAAGATTAATTGCAGCAATCACCGAGACACGTTCCACGAACTTAATCTAACAATAAATATACAATATTGCACATTAAGTTGTGGGGATTTGACCTTGAGGGGCGCCGAACAGCATCTGCACGGTGTGTGTGTGTATGTGTGAGTGCGTGTGGGTGATACCCTTCAAGGCCCCATTGCACTGTCCTCCAGCCCGATGCTGTTGTCTCTCTGCACGTCGCTATGCTCCTCCGAATGAGTGCGCTGCCGAGAGCCAATCGGTGTTAAAGCTTCAGTACCAACCAACGCGACGTAAAGTAACTTAACGTAACGCGGCAAACGCCGAAGCGTAGGGGGCTGCGCTTTGAGCGCGCTTAAAGCTGGAACCATCTTGGCTCTACATTCCTTCTCTCCTCCCCCTCAAAGGTATTGGGTGACGAGAGCGACGAAGTAGATGCTGCGTTTAACGGTTTACTTTCGACTGACGGTAAAGGCAGCGATCGCCTTGATTTTATACAAGTCACGGCCTCCTGCGCTGACATTGACGTCGCTCCACGTAAATGGAGATAAGCAACATGCAACATCCTCATACACACACACACATGGTTGTTATCATGTTAATGTATAATGCATTTATGCCGGAACGCAAGAGGGAATGGGAACAAGGTCCGACTCCCTTTTCTGTTATCTCCAGTCACTGGGCTACCCATTTTTATGTTTATCACCTATTTCCCCTCACTTTATTGCTGTACTTTAGTCTCTGTATCTTCTTTTCTGTTTTCTTCGGGTCGTATCTCTTCCTTGGCGGGTCAACAATGTTATATTCCAATAGTATTTACGTGTGTATGAGATTTGTTTCCATTTAATCTTCTTCCACACGCGCGTGTGTACATATGTATGTATGTATGTAAATACTTATGTATTCACGTACTCTTCCAGCACCAGCAGCATCTCCAGGGTCAGCCAGCCGCACCTCGCCCCCACTTCCACTCTTGCCCACAGACTGTGAATTGTTTTTAACAATCTCGAGATCGGACCCCAAAACAAGAAACGTCCCTCACAGCCGCACACAAGCGCAGTCATTCTCCACTCTTATGTGCATTCTCAATGCATGTAAGTCTACATATATGTATATATGTATACACTTGTACATATGTATACACGAATGCATGAAGGTACGTATGTGCATACAAATGTACATATGTATGTATGCAGAAGACCACTTTACGCCCCTTGGGAAATTAAGTTTAATGACCGTTCGCTCATGACCAAGTCAATCAGATGCGGGACTATTTACAAATAGAACAAAATCAGTGGAAAAAATGCAGAAACAAATATCGAGATACGCTTCACTCCATCGACGGAGTCGGGGGAACAGTTAGCGGTTATAAAGGTTCTTCAGCAGGTAAAAACAATATAACTCCCGACTGCACCCCTAAAAATTGTTATCCCTGTGGCAGGTACATTCTCCATGCGTACGTTGATCACGAGCCCGACACGCACGGAAGGAACCGTGAGAAAAAAACCCAAAAACGAAGCGAAGTAACCGTCCCTAGAAGAGGGTGGCAATAGTTCCGCTCGTAACAGTATTTCAAATAGAATTATAGAAGGTTGGTTGAGTTGAGGGTAGGCCATAGAATGAATGCAATCAGGTGTAGATCAAAGAGCCAGGGCAGCAGTCCACTCATGGTAAATAGAACCCAGCCCCAGAGCGCAAGTAGAACTACCAAGAATCAACCCCCTGATGGTTCAAAAAGCGTATTTGGTGCTGCACTTGCTTTTGGTAGCTGGTCATTTGCAGCCCAGGGAAACCAAAGTTTTGACAAAAGAAGGTTCCAGCCAGAAAGCCATATCTAGAAGCTTGACCCAATCACAAAAATTTGAACAATGCATCAAGATTGTTGCAATATGCCACCTCATCTGGGACTCGCCGCCCGAATACGACTACATTGAGTACGAGGACAACGACGAGGATATAAACGAAGAAACCCTAGGTCCGGAAGAAACTTATGTTAGCATCAAGGAGGATTACAAGAAGGCCAAGTGCATTCCTCCAGGCCTCAGTCAAAAAGATCTAGCCAAGTTTTGGGAGGCTGTCGCCGAGTGGGAGACGGAAGTGAAGAACCTTTTTCTCGTCGAGAAATTCGTTCCTATCGTCAAGGAATTCGACAACGCTATTAAGATTAATCTGTGGGGGGTGCTCCGTCTTCGAAAAACAATAATGTGCTATCGAAGCATGTTTTCCAATCCGAAACCACCACAAACAACAACTATAACAACAACAGGACGATCCACACAATTGACGACGACATCCACGGCAATTTCGTCAACAACGGTTTCTCCCTTGACTGTCAGTAGTTGCAATGCGTACACCGAAATCGGAGTTTGGATATATGAGCAGATCAATGGAACTTTAAGTCTGGATAAACTAATCAAGAAGTTGCCGAGAATTGTGGGTAAGCTCGAGCGCCACGTCCGCAGAAGTTGCTGCCCATATCAGCCCGTGCGAGATCGGGTGGAAGTAGTCCATGATGGCATCGATTTCATACTGGAATTTCACAGAATAGAGCCCTACAAGAGAGCGCAGTCCTCGGGTTTTATTGGCGCAGACATTGATAATCTAAAGACGAGATTGAAGTACCTAAGCTCGGTGCTAGCCGAGGGAGGAAAAGGGGAAAAACCATCCGTTGGCACGTGCTGCCCCGCCTGGTCCGAGCAATTAGAGTCTTTCGAAAAAGAGTTCGAAAAGCTTGTTGAAAAACTAAGAGGGAATACCTTCTCTTTAGATATAACAGGCTTGACCAACAAGCAAAAGGATTTGGAGAGGAGTCATTCAGGTCAAATTAAGCTTTTCGAAAAACTAGAAGCCTTACATAACAGTCAAGCATCTGAGGTCACAGAAAGTTGTTGTCAGAAAGAGAAAATAGTGGAAAATATAGAAAAATGTTTGGAAGACTTGAAATCAGTTAACGCACTGTCTGAGTCAACGAAAGTATTGGGCTCTCTTCAGGAAAGACTGAATCAAACAAGTGAAACTCTAAAAAGTACCGAAAGATTGCTGATGGCTGAGGAAGCAAATATCCGAAAAATCACATATTTGTGCAGAGAATTGTGCCCAACTCAAAAGAAACAAAGACTCGGTCAACAATCAACTAGTGTACGCCTACTGGAGGCACAAGTGAACGAAATGAATGATAAAGCTCCGGGAATAGTTGATCTTGCAGGCTCGCTAAATTGGGCAGCACATCTTAAATCTATAAACCAGGTGAGGCAAAGATTCATCGGTTTTATGATCGAACAGAGACAGAAAGATGTTAACTTTCACGTGGCCAATATTTATGAAGAGCCGTCGGATGAGTCGCTAAAAGAGCTGAACCGGAGACTGGACCAGCTAGAGGCAAAGCTAAAAGGACTCCGTCCGAAGAACCAGACCTACGAACAGATCCTGTTGGACCGCATGGGGGGCCTGGAGCAGCGCCTGGGAGACCGGCTGAGTGTCCTGAACGCGAGGATCAAGAAGACCGAAGCGGATGCAAAAAACTGCAACTCGGACTGCGATTGGGGGGAGCTGCCGACCATGTCAGAACTCCAGCAGAGAGTTAAGGCTATGGCGGCATCGGTAAAGAGTAGTTCGGGAAAGCGTAGCTAGTTAAACCATATAAAACTCCTGCCTTATATTCAAATCAAGCTATCCTTTGTAAGAGAAAATATAAAGTTTATGATGAAATCACATTAATAGTTGTTCCGTGTACTTTCTTACAATATTTTAAACATTTAAAACTTTCGCGCACTTCTCATGTTTTCGAACACTGTTGCCCCACTAAGCAATACCGTTGTGCATACCTCTTTGCACATACTCTGCAGCCCTTTTCAAGTACTTTCACTAGTATTTTTGAATTTTTTATTCTCCCAAACAAATTCAAAAAATCGCTTGGGGAAAAAAAGCTGGCAAAAAAATAAAGCTGGCTTTGCAAAAAAAAACTGGTATCCAGCACCACAAAAAAATGTCTGCCAAACTTTATATAAAAAAAAGCCGAGCCACAAAGTTTTTGTTTTAACTGTTTGTTTCTTAAGTATCCACCAACGTTAACAAAATCCACAGATTCTTGTCGATATATCGATACGAATAGCTTGTGTGGACTGAGAGAACAGCCGGCTGCTGAAATTAATTATTTGCCATTTGTGCTCTTTTGGCAATAATGGACGTTTGGCAAACCATTTTCATTATAGGCAAATGCCAAATGCATTCTCAATTCAACTACCAGCTCTTTTTGCTACTTTTGTACTTTCAGTTTAAATTTCAAACTGCCACTGCTGTACACATGTTTACAAAACACAGCTGATTCGAATGCCTGGGTTAGTTACGTCACTAACCAAATGGTATAGACTTTGGTAGAGGCCTGGGACTTCAAGACGCACATTGAGCGGTGACGTTTCGTTTCTATGAAGCGATAGTCTACTATACTATTTGGTTAGTGTTTACGTTCCACGCACAAAATAAATATATAGCAAATTTTTGGCTAGAATTGTTTTTGGTGTTGGATTGGTCTTAACTCCTTTTTTATTCTTTTTTTTTTTTAATTTAATCGCTACAGCGAAATTGGTTGGTCCGAGACGATGAGTCCGCATTGACCAGGTACTTTATGTTGAAATTTAGAATCCTGCAAATTTTGAACTCAAAAAAGAGTTGCTTGCCGAAAAAACACTCTTGTGTTTTCTTCCTTAAACCACCAAGATTGGTTTTGAAATGAACCACGCCCCCTTCCGCCCCCGCAAAAGGGCGAAAACCTCCCAAATCTACAATTTAGAAGATAAAAGAAAACTAACACTCTGCTTCTGCTTCACTCGGCCCCTGCCTCTGCCCTCCCCCTGCCGATGCCTCTGCCGACTTTTAACCCACCCCGCCCCACAGCTTTAATTTGTTTTTATGGTTTTTGCGGGCGCTGCCTCTGCCGCGAGTCTGCAGTGTGTGGGTCTAGGGAAGGGCAGCAAGCTAAAGGAGCGTGTTGGTGTGAGTAGTGTTGTTGATGTAGATGACAGATGAAGAAAAAATGTCAAATTTGACACACAACCGCTAAGGTGCAGATGTTGTACTGAGTGCCGGGTATAAAAGTTGTGACGCGTAAGAAGCGTCTCACAGGTCCCTTCTCGTTAACATTCTAACTGATAAGAAACTCATGATACAGTCTGTGTTCATTTTGGAAACTTTTCACTATTCATTATCATACTTAAGAAATTTAAGTTTACACAATTATACGCATTGTTTAAGTCTACAAAAGCTAGTACGACATGTTCGTTGTTTTTCTTCTTTGAGGCAGTTACATTGATAACATCATTTATGCACATCGATGCAAATTTGTTTTTTTGATATGCATACGATCTGTAAGGTAGTACCTTGTTTTATTTATGTAAATTTCTAGTTTGTTTTTAATGATTGAATTTACAGTTTTGGCCATGACCGAAATCAGTGATATTGGGCGAAAATTTTAAATATCTGTAAGATCTTTATGTTTTTTGGGTATAGGTGTGATTTTTATAGAACGCCATCCCATTGAAAAGTCACAATTTGCTATTTTGTTATTATAAAAACCAACTAACGTTCAAAGCATTTAACATTTCATACGTGATTTTATGCAATCCTCCAGCTGTTCTCTTGTTACGGCCAAGAACCTCATCGAGATCTTCCACAGTGAATTCAGGACTATCGTAATTTTTTTTAGCATACATTGAGGCTTTAATATTTCTGGCTTCCACAGGTATTTGTTCCCTTAGAAATACCAAAAACCCTCTCGCTTTTTCTTGATCAAATTTTTCTAAAGTTTCTGTGTGATGGTTTTTAAGATTATTTATCATCTTCTGTTGAATTTGTGTTAATTTCTGTTATTTTACGGGCTAGCTAATCTTTGCCTCAACCGCTCTGCAGAACTTTTGAAAAGAAGGTTCTGCATTTGCTTGTATTTGTGCGTCACGGAATTCCCTAAAAAGTTCAGCATGACTCTCATCCCACCATAATTTTAGTTGTTTTTGTCCTATTTGATATGTTGCAGCTTTTATTTCTCTGCCCAAATTTTTTGCTAGACTTTCTATACTTCCATTTATTTTACCTATGTTTGTTAATAATCTTTTCTTGGCAAAAAATCTTACAGCTTTCTTTTTTTTTCCAGCCATAACAAAAACTATCGGATGATGATAACCGCCTCCCAGGAAAAATTTTCCGCATTTCCAGTTTTCTATTTTGATTCCTTTCACAAAAGTTAGATCCAATACAGAGCCTACATTTGCATCAATGTTTCTTCTGAAAGTAACACTGCCATCATTTGCCAGTATGTAACCCGCATTATTCATAGCCTTCCTCAAAAAAGTTCCTCTCCTGGTATTTACTGTGTCTCCAAAGTCAGTGTGTCTTGCATTGAAGTCTCCTGCTATAACGCATCTTTCAAATGAATCGAGCTTCTCTATGAGCCTGTCTATTGTCTGCTTAAAAATGGTGAGTGGTATCAGGGGTTCAAAGTATGCAGATGAGATGACAAAATTTAGTAAATTTCCACTAGTCTTAGCTATTACAATTTCTCGATTGGTTTCAAAAACGATTCTTTTTAGATTTAAATTATTTTTATGAGCGAAGGCCACCCCTCCATAGCCATCTTCTCTGTGTTTTTCAATGAGATTATAATTTGCTATTTTTCTAAAACTAAGATCATGAGAGAACACTTCCGCCAGAATGGCAATGCTGACGTTCTCACTGTTAAGGAAAAATTCTAGATCATTTTTTTTTTGCTTTAATCGACTGAATGTTATGTTGCAGAAATTTCATATTTGGTTTTAATGTTTTACTGTCTACTTTTGTCTCCCAGTAAACTTGTATTCAAAGCGTTTATTGCGTTATTTTCATGTAAATATGTCTGAAAATCTGTTAGACTACTTCTATAATGAACATGAACATTTGTTGAAACATTAAACTGGACTTTTTATTCATGATTTTCACTTTTTTCATCGGTATATTTAGCAACTGCAAGGTATATTTCGTTACATTTCTGAGGGCAGACGGTATTTTTTTTTCGAAAAGTCTCGGTCACACTGTACGCCAACCACGTGTTGTTTACTTTATAAAAAAAGTAAAACAAACAAATAAAACAAGCCGATTATATTATGCGCGACAATACGCCACCGCATCGCCCAGTCTTTGAAGACGGCGACGATGAGATACTGGAAGAGATAGAGCTGGACGCGAATGCCGCACCTCCATTGGACGAGGAGGAGGATGAACTGGAGGAGGTGACGCTGGAGCAGCTGGAGGCCAGTCTGGGCATTCACGACTACGGCGATGACGATATGGATGAGGAGTCAATCCGGGACCGGGAGCGCATTGCGAACATGAAGGATGAGGCGGTGCTCACGTTCCGCAGCCACACAGCGCCGGTGTTTGCGTGCAGCCTGCACCCGCAGTACACCTGGGCGGTAACAGGAAGTGAGGACGATCTGGCCTTTGTGTGGGATACGAGCAGCGGGGAGGTGCTCTACAAAATCACCGACCATAAGGACACCATCACCGAGGTGCACTTTAGTCACGATGGCGCTTACCTGGTAACGGGAGATCTGGCCGGCGAGATCAATGTCTTCAAAGTGAGCGAACTGCGCGAGGAGCGTCCCATCCTAACAAAGGTCTGGGCGTACTCCATGTCCGACATGTCCTGGCTCTTCTGGCATCGCGGTGCCCATGTGCTCCTGTCGGGCAGCGACAGCGGCGAAGTGTATGTCTGGCGCATTCCCAGTGGAGATTGCAAAATCCTAGCTGGTCAGGGGGCGCGGTGCGAGTCCGGAGAACTGAGTGGTGACGGCAAGAAGCTGCTAACGGCATATATGAATGGAGTCGTTAAGCTTTGGGACCTGAAGACCTGTCAAGTGCTCATGGAGGTGAACGAGCAGCACCCGATGGGCCTCGGCGAGATCACCCACGCTGTGGTGGCCTGTGAGCTCGACTCGCCCTTCTACATCTGCGCCGAGGGAGGAGGTGAGATACTAATGGGACCGTTGACTAGTTGTCTCTCTAATCCAGACCAATTTAAAATTTAGGAAAGCTGCTTTTCTGCACCAACAGTGGACCCGTCAGTGTGGTGCAGTCGGAGCACGGCATCGAGTGCATTGCCTTTGCTCCCGCTTCGTCGGACTTGAAACTCTTTGCCTGCGGTTCGCTGGACGGCCACATATCCATATGGGACTACTCAAAGTATACGCTGCGCACTGTCTGCGAGAATCCAGTGCCTAACGATGGCGTCCTTAGGTGACTCTCCTCGCTGTCCTCGCCAGTTGATAAATGGTACTAATAGTTTTATGTGTCTATTTCAGACTCAAATGGTTGAACGACAACACCATCCTGGCGGCCACATCGAACGGCAATCTGAATGCGTTCGATGCCCGCACAGGAACCCTGAAGTTCACCCTCACTGGACACTTTTATCACATCTACGAATTGGCCTACAAGCCTATGGATAACCAGCTGTTGTCCGTTTCTGAAGACACCACTGCCAAGATATTTAAGGTTCCGCCGCTGGGCGACTAAAGTAGGTGCTAGAAATGATAACGATCTGTTTCAGTGTATGTACATAAATAGACAATACATATGAATGTAAAGGATAAATCCAGTGTAAATGTAAAGAGGGAGCAATGTTATAGGACCCCGCTCTTGAGGTGGGTGGCATGCGTGTCACGATGGTGGGGTGCCAGAGCGGCATACACATACTCTTACACATGAGTATATGCATGTTTCTTTTGCCTGTTCTCATTCCCCACACCCACACACACATACACAGTGACCAACACAAAGTGTCCGACAATTGTCAAACAAAAACAACACTTTTTGGATTTACATATTCGTCTTTATTTCGTTGTTTTATTATTTTAATCAAGCTTTTCGGTGGGCAGTGCATACCCCGCCGATAGCAAAGAGATTTCAGTCTGATTCGGGTTCTGAGTGCGTCTGGTTCTCCATAGAGCGGGTAAATTTCTTGGAGCTCTCAAGCCATTTGAATTAATGCGAGTTTTCTAGGTAGCCTGGTCCGAAACCCGTGATGGGACTTTAACAAATATTTAGCCTAGATTAATAATGACGAAATACATACATATATTATTATTAATATAGTATAATATAGTGTATTAAAATATAAATATTAAGGTTGATCATGAAAACACACGACTCGTGGCATAATGGAAGCAACACAAAACATATTAACGAAAATTGCATATGGAAGTGATCCATCATATTTTCTCTTTCCACATGAGCATATGTATATTCTGTGATTTTCCATGTGTGAGTTACGCGCAAAACTTGAAAAAAAACCTCGAACACAACAATAAAAGTCACACGAATTTACAGTAAATCAACTGCAAACGGGGGCCCGAAACCACTGCATAAATGCGGTTATGTTTGCGGACTCGGACGTGCACACTGAACAACAGCGAGCTCTGTGTGCGTCTCTGTCAATTAGATTACCAGAGGAGCAGAGCATAGACACAATAGCCTGCAGAGGCGCTACATTTGTTTTGTTTATTAGCTGTGTTCTTTTTTATGCCGGGAGAGCTCTGATCGAGAAGCTAGTCCAGATACTCATAGGGGAACTAAAAGTACACAGAACACAATTGAATTATCACAGTTTGAAATGTCAGATGCACGCGCCTACGGTACGGAACGGGTCCGTTCCTCTATTTCCCCGTGAGCTCATCTAATCCAACTTTATTTATGATAATCCGCTCAAGTGTTTAACAAAAGTCCCACACATATGTATGTACATACTTATGTGTGTTATATGTACCCAAACATTAATGTGTGTATTTTCCGTGTAAAATACTTCCGAATCTGGAGTGCTAATCAGTCACAAGAAGTACATACTTATGTGTGTTATATGTACCCAAACATTAATGTGTGTATTTTCCGTGTAAAATACTTCCGAATCTGGAGTGCTAATCAGTCACAAGAATTTTTAACAACGCGGAAGAAGCCTCATGCAGAAGATCAAAAATATTGCATTGCCTACTCAGCGATTTTAGTGTGGTAGCCAACTCAAAGGCCTCAAGTGATTAATATTTTACTCATCGATAAGCCACAAAGTTGTTCTTAAAAGTAGTGTTCATCCGAAATCAGAAATCCTTAAAAGTATTATTGATGACACAATTTGCATATTATAAAAACGCTATTTCCCATAAAGCCATTCAACTAGATTAGATGCCAAGAGACTGCATTTCATTTATATCTTTAAAGGTCGTTGACTAACAGAATCTAATAGACTAAGAGCGATAACATTGTCTGAAGAGACAGCAGAGCAAAGAAACGTCTCTTTGGCCTCAAGTATTTTTGGCAGCAAAAGTTCGCTGCTCTGAGCCTGAGGTCTATCGGTCGCAAGACATTGAAATTCATGATGGTTCTTGCATCATTCGATAGAGAGTCCGAAGCATATTCCTCTTCCAGAGCGATGCGCTAGGTGCTAGAAACTGTTTACCACACAGATAGGATAGGCATGATGTGGAGCGACAGGTAAAGAGAAAACCTGGAGAGCGCCAAGCACCTCAACACCACAGCCGAGTGGAAAGCCATAGTTAGGCATGCCGTGCTCTGCGAGCAGCAGAGAGCGCGTCGCGGCAGAGGACCGGCAGCCAGACAGACGCAAGAACAGACGCAGACCCAGACCCGCTTCATAAAGGGGGCTAAAAATGAATTCCAAACTTACTTTGAACAGAGCGTGTGCATGGAGCGGTCGTCGACGACCCGACCTGGAAATATTGAAGTTTATTTACAATACATGTGTACATATGTATGTACATGGTAGTTTATTGTGGCCTGCACATGTCGTCTCTGTTATAGTTTATATCCATAGTGATTGAGGTAGCCCTCGAAGATGCCTCGACAGCGAACTCTTCCCCTTTGAAAGACACCACGTGTGTTTCCGATAAGCTACATTTCCATACATATATATGTATGTACATGTGCGAGAGACGAGTGTTGTGTCGTGTGTGTGCGCGAGTATGAAATAGAACCGAAAACTGAATAAAGGCATTTGGAAGAGCGCGAAATAAAAGTAACTGTATTTTAATCGACGGGCGAGCTCCACGCTGGCACTGAGCACGCTTAAATTGTGCTGATAAAATAAGTAAAGCAACGCAAAACCCCATCGGGAGAACAATAAAAGCAATGGTCTTACAAAGGTTTACATAAAAAGTTAAAAAAAAAGCAGGAACCCTCGCTATAGGAAACAGGAAATCCTAGAGATACGCAAGAGCTCCTCACCAGCAACCCCTAATTCAAGTCTCTTTCTTGAGTAAAGCCCAAACCAAAGTTGTGTATAATGGCGCGTATTCAGGCGAGCGATTCTCTTATACCCCGACAAATTTTTGAGATGCCTCCCGCCGCCGAGCAGCTAAGCCGGGAGAACCAGTCCTCCATCGCTGACAGTGACAGCCAGGGCTCCGGCGTGAAGCTCAAGAAACAGATCGGCCTGCTTGATGGTGTGGCCATCATCGTGGGTGTCATAGTGGGCTCCGGCATCTTCGTCAGCCCCAAAGGTGTGCTCAAGTTCTCCGGATCAATTGGACAATCGCTCATCGTCTGGGTGCTATGTGGTGTTCTCAGTATGGTCGGCGCTCTGTGCTACGCGGAACTGGGTGAGTAATGGGGCCGTCCATGTAATTCTTTGTTTGTTGCTGATAATACTCGTCTACTCGAAAGCCTTCGCCTGGTTGGCGGTTCTGCATTGCTGGCAGTTATTGGTTCCGGCTGATGACAGCACATTATGGGTCAGCATATGGAAAGTGGAGTAACATGTGGGAGAGGAGGGGCATTGTTTACATAGGTGAAAAGAGTGTAAGACAACCATGGTAGAACCTGAACGAAAAGCGCTGTGGTTAACAAAAATACTCATATGAGGTTGGGGCTAAACAAACCTTCCTACAATTTAATATTTAATATTATGAACATCGAGAAATCTTTTTACATCGAAATATTAATATCATCTCCAAAATGCAAAAGCTGCAAAATTTACACTGTACATTATAACTGAAGGCATGTGTACATGCATTTTTATACCCGGTACTCAAAGAGTAAATAGGGTAATTGTATTTGTGCGAATAACGGTTGTATGTAACGCACAGAAGGAAGCGTTTCCGACCCCATAAAGTATATATATTCTTGATTAGCATCAATAGCCGAGTCGATAGAGCCATGTCTCTCTGTCCGTCTGTCCGTGTTGTTTGTCGGCTAGTTCTCAGAGACTATAAGAGCTAAAGACACAAATTTTGGCTCCGGACTGCTGTATGCTCACACTGAAACCAGTGTATTTCAAAAATGAGCCAAACCCCCTTCCGCCCCCGCAAAAGGCCGAAAACCTCCCAAATCTACAATTTTGAAGATAAAAGAAAACTAAAAACGCCATTCCGTATCTATCAGATCACCAAATTTGGATCCGATCGGATCCTTATTATAGCCACAATGGAGAAATTAATTTCCTGTGGCTAAACCCACCCTGTCCCGCAGCTTTTGTTGCTCTTTTTACATTCTCTCATTCACACTCTGCTTCTGCTTCACTCGGCCCCTGCCTCTGCCCTCCCCCTGGCGTTGACTCTTCCGACTTTTAACCAAGACTCGGTTTTTAACGCTCTGTATTAGAAAAAAAGTGACCATCAAAGTTGCGTACAAGAAATTGTCATAGATGGCGCCACTTTCGTAAAATTTGCTGTGAAACCTATGGGTCATTATTGCACACAATGTCCAGACCATTGGACCATCAAAGTTGCGTACAAGAAACTTTCATAGATGGCGCCAATTTCGAAAAATTTGCTGTGAAACCTATCGGTCCAAGAATGTACCAATTTTATTGCTGTATATCTCATAAATTGGAAAATATTAACCGATCCAATTTGTTTGATGCATTTTATTTAGTAGGCTCTTACTACGTGTTCTGTAATGTGAACGATATCTAGTGGTTGGCGATGTCTTCTACATCTAGATGTAGTCCTGAGTGCCGGGTATAAAAGTTGTGACGCGTAAGAAGCGTCTCACACGTCCCTTCTCGTTACATAAGTAAAAAGTAGTACAAATGAACATAAGTACATACTCCCCTTTCTCCCCCCTCTGCTTCCAAGACCGAGAGTTAGGATTCTGTAGGATGAAATGATCAACGAGAGAGAAATACTCACAGTAATATTGGTATATTCACTGAGCAATTTCTCGGGAGACTCGTTTTAAAAATCGAAATTAGTTCAGTTTCATCAAGATGACCTCTCAATGGACACATTAAATCAGTTCCCCGACAAGCTGTTCTGTTGATTGGAATCAGAGGGGGGAGGAGCAGAAAATAATAAGGGTCAGACACAACATTGAATTGGAACAGTGAATACTCGCTCTAAAGACTTTCATTCCCAAAATAACAGAAAATAAAAGAGCTTAAAACTCGACAAAATCGAACTTTTTTTCAGCTTCGAACCAAGTTGACTTTTTCTTTTAGACTGAGGGCTTAACATTGTGTTAAAGAACAATGGTATTAATTCTATGGCAACACTTTTTTTTACGAATTTTTCAAGTATGATATTTATTGTTACAGGTTTTTAGAGTTACATCTTACATCTGGTTGTAATGAAATTAGCCTTTCTGTAAAGCTGATGAATGCATATATAATGTACATACACACACTTTGTGGTTTTGGTTTACCGTTTGAAAAATAATTAGCTTTGAAATGCAAAAATTTTGATTTGATTGCGGTTTTTTACGATATTTTGATTTTAAAATCAAAGGAAAAGTCGAGAAAAAGTATTTCCTGTGTCCTCTATTTTGTAAACAGGTGCATTAATTGGGCGCCGTTTAAGGTATTGCTCGCCAAAATCTATGGAGAGACGGCTGAGCTAAAATTGTTCAAAAACCCCGTGTGTTTCAAGAATCGTTTCGTGTTTCAAATTACACTACTCGACAAAATCGATACTTTTTTACTTAAGGGACCAAGTCGACTTTTTCGATATTAAACGAGAAGGGACGCGTGAGACGCTTCTTACGCGTCAAAACTTTTATAGCCGGCACTCAGTACTACATCTGCACCTTAGCGGTTATTTGTCAAATTTGACATTTTTTCTTCATCTGTCATCTACATCTACAACACTTCTCACACCAACACCAACTCACACAAACATGCTCCTTTATCTCGCCGCCCTTCCCTAGACCCACACACTGCAGACTCGAGGCAGAGGCAGAGGCAGAGGCACCGTCCGCACACCAAAAGGGGCCGTGTGAGACGCTTCTTACGCGTCACAACTTTTATACCCGGCACTCAGTACTACATATGCACCTCAGCGCTTATTTGTCAAATTTTACATTTTTTCTTCATCTGTCATCTACATCAACAACACTACTCACACAAACATGCTCCTTTATCTCGCCGCCCTTCCCTAGACCCACACACTGCAGACTCGCGGCAGAGGCAGCACCCGCACAAAACAAAAAAACAAATGTAAGCTGTGGGACGGGGTGGGTTAAAAGTCGGCAGAGGCATCGGCAGGGGGAGGGCAGAGGCAGAGGCAGAGGCAGAGTGAAGCAGAAGCAGAGTGTGAATGAGAGAATGTAAAAAGAGCAACAAAAGCTGCGGGACAGGGTGGGTTTAGCCACCGGAAATTAATTTCTCCATTGTGGCTATAATAAGGATCCGATCGGATCCCAATTTGGTGATCTGATAGATACGGAATAGCGTTTTTAGTTTTCTTTTATCTTCAAAATTGTGGATTTGGGAGGTTTTCGCCCTTTTGCGGGGCGGAAGGGGGCGTAGCTAATTTTTGAAATACACTGGTTTCACTGTGAGCATACAGCAGTCCGGAGCCAAAATTTGGTGGCTCTAGCTCTTATAGTCTCTGAGAACTAGCCGACAAACAACACGGACAGACGGACAGACAGACATGGCTCTATCGACTCGGTTATTGATGCTGATCAAGAATATATATACTTTATGGGGTCAGAAACGCTTCCTTTTGTGCGTTACACACATCCACTTTGTGCAAAAATACCCTCCCTATTTACTCTTCGAGCGTCTCACACGTTCCTACTCGTTCTCATTATACTCGTAACTGGTGTTGATTTACCAAGTGCGAGATCTAATAAAATTGATTATCAGTTAAGTATATACATTCGAACATTCCTTACAACATAAGCGGCGATGAGCAGGGCAGAACTACGCGAATATGTCATAGCACTGTTATGCATATACGTACATATGTATGTCTCTCTTAATGATTTTTACTACTATCTCTTCTCTCGCTTTAGGCACTATGATACCCAAATCCGGAGGAGATTACGCCTATATTGGAACAGCCTTTGGTCCGCTGCCTGCATTTCTTTATCTATGGGTCGCCCTGCTTATTCTGGTGCCCACGGGCAATGCGATCACAGCCCTGACTTTTGCACAGTACCTTCTGAAGCCCTTCTGGCCCTCCTGCGAGGCGCCCGCTGAGGCCGTACAGCTGCTGGCGGCTGCCATGATATGTAAGTTTGTGGAAACAGCCTAGAAACAATGGAATAATAATGATAATCCATCGAGGAAGATACGTGTACTAATTGTGATTGACACTTGCTCTTAGGTGTGCTGACCGTGATCAACTGCTACAATGTTAAGTGGGTGACACGTGTGACTGATATATTCACAGGAACCAAGGTGGTGGCCCTTCTTGTTATTGTCGGAGCGGGCGTCTGGTACTTGGCGGATGGCAATACGGAGCATTGGGATAAGCCCTTCAGCGGGGGCAATCTTTCTCCGGGATATATTGCTCTAGCGTTCTACAGTGGCCTCTTCTCCTACTCCGGCTGGAATTACCTCAACTTTGTCACTGAGGAGCTGAAGGACCCCTATCGCAATCTACCCAAAGCCATTTGCATCTCCATGCCGTTAGTGACGATAATTTATATGGTCACGAACGTTGCTTACTTTTCGGTGCTGTCCACCGACGAAATACTTTCATCGGATGCGGTGGCAGTCACCTTTGGGGACAAGATGCTGGACTATATGTCTTGGGTGATGCCCTTTGCAGTGGCCTGCTCGACTTTTGGCTCGCTAAATGGCGCCATTTTTGCATCGTCTAGGCTGTTCTTCGTAGGGGCACGCAACGGACACCTACCAGCAGCCATTTCTCTCATCAATGTTAACTGTCTTACGCCAGTGCCATCGCTGATATTCCTGGTGTGTCCCACTTGATGCTTTTCCAATAATAAAAATAGTTTATAATTTTTCTTTCTCATCCTTCAGGGCGTTCTCACCCTCTTGTTGCTGTTCATCAAGGACACCTACGTGCTAATCAACTACGTCAGCTATGTGGAGGCCCTGTTCACGCTTATCTCGGTATCGGGACTGCTGTGGCTGCGCTACAAGCAGCCCAAGGCGGAGCGACCCATTCGCGTCAACCTGGCACTGCCGATCATCTATCTGATCGTTTGCCTCTTCCTGGTAATATCCTCGTGCTCGCAATCGCCCTATGAAGTCGGCATTGGCACAATAATCATCCTGTCCGGCATTCCGATCTACTATCTGACCATTCACCATCCGGTCAAGTGGCTGGCGGACACCTCGCAGTCCATCAATCTGTGGTGCTCCAAGTTCTTTATTTGTATGCCCAATCAGGAAAAGTTCGATTAGAGATTGAGGAGAGGTAAGGTGCCTTCAGCGAATGCATCGATCGGGCCCAAGTCTCAAGCTATCGCTAATATTGAACATTTTAATTCTACGCACAACATTACGGAAGTGTTATTGTAAATANGACAAATGCATCTATGTATAATGTATAAAAATATTAAGCTTTGATATGCAAAAATGGTGATTTTGTGAGGTTTTTTTTTTTATGAAATTTAGACTTTAATAAGTCAGGAAAAGTAAAATAATTAATTATAATTAATTAATATCTAGCGTTCTACAGTGGCCTCTTCTCCTACTCCGGCTGGAATTACCTCAACTTTGTCACTGAGGAGCTGAAGGACCCCTATCGCAATCTACCCAAAGCCATTTGCATCTCCATGCCGTTAGTGACGATAATTTATATGGTCACGAACGTTGCTTACTTTTCGGTGCTGTCCACCGACGAAATACTTTCATCGGATGCGGTGGCAGTCACCTTTGGGGACAAGATGCTGGACTATATGTCTTGGGTGATGCCCTTTGCAGTGGCCTGCTCGACTTTTGGCTCGCTAAATGGCGCCATTTTTGCATCGTCTAGGCTGTTTTTCGTAGGGGCACGCAACGGACACCTACCAGCAGCCATTTCTCTCATCAATGTTAACTGTCTTACGCCAGTGCCATCGCTGATATTCCTGGTGTGTCCCACTTGATGCTTTTCCAATAATAAAAATAGTTTATAATTTTTCTTTCTCATCCTTCAGGGCGTTCTCACCCTCTTGTTGCTGTTCATCAAGGACACCTACGTGCTAATCAACTACGTCAGCTATGTGGAGGCCCTGTTCACGCTTATCTCGGTATCGGGACTGCTGTGGCTGCGCTACAAGCAGCCCAAGGCGGAGCGACCCATTCGCGTCAACCTGGCACTGCCGATCATCTATCTGATCGTTTGCCTCTTCCTGGTAATATCCTCGTGCTCGCAATCGCCCTATGAAGTCGGCATTGGCACAATAATCATCCTGTCCGGCATTCCGATCTACTATCTGACCATTCACCATCCGGTCAAGTGGCTGGCGGACACCTCGCAGTCCATCAATCTGTGGTGCTCCAAGTTCTTTATTTGTATGCCCAATCAGGAAAAGTTCGATTAGAGATTGAGGAGAGCAGGAAAGGTGCCTTCAGCGAATGCATCGATCGGGCCCAAGTCTCAAGCTATCGCTAATATTGAACATTTTAATTCTACGCACAACATTACGGAAGTGTTATTGTAAATAACTCAAAGGCATTCTGGCAGCAGAACTTGGCGCGAATTTTTATTATTACTTATTCATATTTTATATATCATTTGTCTCCCTTCCACAACAAAAAAGAGTTCCTCGGAACAGCAGCCAAGAAAAGACAAAACCAATATTTTAACAATTTTTACATAGTATTTAAGAGGAAATTTAGAATTTATTTTATTATATTCGAAGTAACTTTTGCAAAATGTAAAAACCGAATTTCTTCTGTGTAAGGATTAAATTAAAAAGAAATGTGAATGAGCGTGCGTAGTAAGGCGCGAAGCAAAATAAAGCTTCCCGAAAAGCTCCGCCAAAACACAGTAAGTAAGTGGCTGGCGCGTGCGCAGAGGCAATGTGGAGAGAGATATAAAGAGAGACAGATATGGGGCGAGCGAGAAGCACGTTCCTTTCCGTTGTATAGAAACGCTGCGTCGGCAAAACCGTCATTTCAAAAAGACCGTTGAGCGGGATAGGCAGTCGTCGAAACGGAACGCACGAATGACGATCAGCCCCCAGTAGGGTTCCGCTTTGCGTTCAATAAAGTTTACCACATACGTGTTCAGTTATTAAAATGGCCCCTAAACCTGTGCTAATTGTACGCCTCCTGTGCCTCGTTTCACTGCTAGGAATGGCACAAACCTCCTTGGAGTACAACCGCTACCTGGAGCAAATATTCCAAAAGTACGGGGATGGCGGGACCATCAACTTTGAGGTAACAACAACAACAACAAAAACAGCCGCCCATCCAACAAGTCTTGTAAACACACACAAAGAGGGGATATATGAGGCGAGGTAAACAAAGACGGACATGTACTCTGGCGCTTTTTGCTGATGTTATGGCAAACAATTAGTGAGTTTTTGTGGACCGGGCATAGTGCACCAACGATCATCTAAGACAGAAAACTGGTAATCGCTAAAAGAAGGTGACACGGGGCAAGAGAAAAAATAAATTGGTGTACGACAAATATATGAGTATTGTGAAAGTGAAACATTTCTGTACATTTTAACAACAGTTATAATCGCATCACTGCATTCAACCTGAAATCTTTATGGAAACACAACCCTATAGCAACTACGGGGTGCCCCTGCGTCTGCCGCAAGTCAGCAGTATTTGGGTCTATGAAAGGGCGGCGAGCGTGTTAGTGTGAGAAGTGTAGAAGATGTAGATGACAGATGAAGAAAAAATTTAAAATTTGACAAAACACAGCTGAGGTGCAAATGCACTATTGTCCCAATGACCAGTTTTGGTGGCTGTTTACGCCAAATTAGCGCAAAGGGCTTATGGCCGGGAGCAATAAATATTTTGTATAAGTAAAATGAATTTGTAGCAATAAGTTATTGAATTGTTGCATTTACGACATACTGACAGAAGTTTGTTGCTATAGAACATACATGTAATACGCTCTGTATTAGAAAAAGAGTGACCATCAAAGTTGCGTACCA
>NW_022995744.1:446715-573611 GCF_900245975.1 Drosophila guanche | reverse complement strand
CGCGTGCGCAGAGGCAATGTGGAGAGAGATATAAAGAGAGACAGATATGGGGCGAGCGAGAAGCACGTTCCTTTCCGTTGTATAGAAACGCTGCGTCGGCAAAACCGTCATTTCAAAAAGACCGTTGAGCGGGATAGGCAGTCGTCGAAACGGAACGCACGAATGACGATCAGCCCCCAGTAGGGTTCCGCTTTGCGTTCAATAAAGTTTACCACATACGTGTTCAGTTATTAAAATGGCCCCTAAACCTGTGCTAATTGTACGCCTCCTGTGCCTCGTTTCACTGCTAGGAATGGCACAAACCTCCTTGGAGTACAACCGCTACCTGGAGCAAATATTCCAAAAGTACGGGGATGGCGGGACCATCAACTTTGAGGTAACAACAACAACAACAAAAACAGCCGCCCATCCAACAAGTCTTGTAAACACACACAAAGAGGGGATATATGAGGCGAGGTAAACAAAGACGGACATGTACTCTGGCGCTTTTTGCTGATGTTATGGCAAACAATTAGTGAGTTTTTGTGGACCGGGCATAGTGCACCAACGACCATCTAAGACAGAAAACTGGTAATCGTTAAAAGAAGGTTACACGGGGCAGAGAAAAAATAAATTGGTGTACGACAAATATATGAGTATTGTGAAAGTGAAACCTTTCTGTACATTTCAACAACAGTTATAATCGCATCACTGCATTCAACCTGAAATCTTTATGGACACACAACCCTATAACAACTACGGGGTGCTAGGGTAGCAGTCGTCCACTCCGTCGCCATCGCCATCGTTGCCTCTCTCTCTCCCTCTTTTATGGAACTCATGACAGAAACGTGGAGACTTTATTGCGGGCATTATCATAAATTTAATCAAAATCCAGATACAAACACATATTGTGTTATACACTCCCGAGACTTGAGCATCCAGCATGGACGGCACAATACCCCTCCACGTAGCCAAAACAAGATTAAAAGATTACTCCGATAAGAGCAATTTTCCTGGGGGAAGATAACACAAGAGCTGACGAATTCTAAATCTAGAGGCTAGTCTGTTGGCCCCAGGCCAAGAACAGACTCCACCTAAATCTTTCGCAATGCACACCGAGGTTGTGCTTATGGACTCCATAGTTAGAGATGGGGCTCCCTGGAAATTGGCATTACTCATGCGTAGCGCTACGCAATACGTTTTGTCCATTTAAATTCCAGGTTACTAAAAAGTTTCTACGCACTCGGCATACTAACAGAGTCGCGTGGCCCCCTCATCCGCCACAGCCGTATGCTAGGTTAGGAGAGGGTATTCTGTTCCCATTCTAAAATCTCAATTTCAATGGCATATTATGCCGAGTTCTTGGAACACAAAGAATTTTTCTGAATGAAAGTATAAACGAGAGCGTGTGAAACGCGTCACAGTTTTTTTTACCTAAAAACGCCATTCCGTGGGAAACGGCCATATCTTTCAGATCGCCAAATTGATACATACATCAACTTTCGCGCGCAAATAAGAATATGGTATTTACTTCACCCTATTTACGCTTCGAGTACCGGATATAATAAAGATCAAAGGATTTAATTTTTTTTACTTTTCCCAAGTTTTTTAAAGGTAAAATTTCGTAAAAAAATACTGAACAAAAATGATTATTTTTGCATTTAAAACTTGTGAGTAATAATTATACATAAGATATTTAAGTAATTGTTACATTGTGGAAAGCAGCCTAGACCTCGAGCTAAATGCATTCCTAGTAGAACGAGAAGGAACGTGTGAGACGCTTTTTACGCGTCACAACTTTTATACCCGGCACTCAGTACTACATCTGCACCTTAGATGTATTTTGTCAAATTTTAAATTTTTTCTTCATCTTTCATCAAAATCTACAACACTTCTCACACCAACACCAACTCACACAAACATGCTCCTTTATCTCGCCGCCCTTCCCTAGACCCACACACTGCAGACTCGAGGCAGAGGCAGAGGCAGAGGCACCGTCCGCTCACCAAAAGGGGCCGTGTGAGACGCTTCTTACGCGTCATAACTTTTATACCCGGCACTCAGTACTACATCTGCACCTCAGCGCTTATTTGTCAAATTTTACATTTTTCCTTCATCTGTCATCGACATCAACAACACTACTCACACAAACATGCTCCTTTATCTCGCCGCCCTTCCCTAGACCCACACACTGCAGACTCGCGGCAGAGGCAGAGGCAGCGCCCGCGCACAAAAAAAAAAAACAAATATAAGCTGCGGAACGGGGTGGGTCGGCAGAGGCAGCGGTAGAGGGACGGCAGAGGCAGAGGCCGAGTGAAGCAGAAGCAGAGTGTGAATGAGAGAATGTGAAAAGAACAACAAAAGCTGCGGGACAGGGTGGGTTTAGCCACTGGAAATTAATTTCTTCATTGTGGCTATAATAATGATCCAATCGGATCCCAATTTGGTCTGATAGATATGGCCATTCCCTACGGAATGGCGTTTTTAGTTTTCTTTTATCTTCAAAATTGTAGATTTTTGAGGTTTTCGCCCTTTTGCGGGGGCGGGGCTCATTTTTGAAATACACTGGTTTCAATGTGAGCATATAGCAGTCTGGATGCAAAATTTGGTGGCTCTAGCTCTTATAGTCTCTGAGAACTAGCCGACAAACAAGACGGACAGACGGACGGACGGAAACACGGACAGACAGACATGCCTCTATCGACTCGACTATTGATGCTGATCAAGAATATATATTCTTTATGGGGTCGGAAACGTTTCCTTCTGTGCGTTACATACAACCGTTATTCCCCACAAATACAATATACTCTATTTACTCTTAGAGTACCGGGTATAAAAATGCTGTGAGATCCATTAATATACTAAGATTGATAAACAGCTGTCAGCTGTTATTTTGCTGTTACTAAATTAAATGCATATTTGAAGAAAAGAAAGTTATATCATTCAATAATTATTCCATGTTATAAATACTGTCCTTACAGGGTCTCGAGCATTTAATGTACAGCTTGAACCTGGGCCAGATCGAGTTCGACCCCTCGCACACTATCGATGAGCATCGACCCCGAGGGTACTCTAATGAAACGAAAGCTAGCACTAATGGCACCTACTTTGAGAAGCAGATCAAAGCCAATGCCACCGGCGACGAATCTATGGATGTGCAGATATCATCAAAGACCTCAAATAACTCGGGGCCTGCGGTTCCAGAGTTTCTAGAAATACACGACCCCAAGCATCGGCATCCGAGGGAGAGCAGCGGTGAGCCTTTCCCCCTTAACTGTATGGATCTGCATTACACTACTCGGCACGATTTTGCCGCTTCGATCCAGACCAACTTAAAAATTATTAAGCTTTAAATGCAAAAATGTTGATTTTTGTGAAAAATTATTAAGCTTTAAATGCAAAAATGTTGATTTTTGTGAGGTACTTTTTAGGAAATTTGTACTTACAAAACTCTGGAAAAGTTCAACAGGTTAAACAGTTGTAGCTCATACGTCTCTCCATAGACTTTGACGAGTAATACCTTAAACGACGTCCAATTAATGCATCTGTTCATAAAAAATAGTGGATACATGATTTTTATTTTTCTACTTTTCTCGAGTTTTTAAAGTCGACATTTCCCAGACTCTAAGCCAAAACCGCAAAGTGTTTGGGTATTCTTTATAGATGCATTCGTCAGCTTTATAGAATGGCTAAGCATTACAACCTAGCGCTACCTCTAAGAAAGACGTTACAAACAAAAACCGGACTTTATAAATCTCTAATAAAAGTTCTGCCATAGAAAAACACGATAATTAAAAAAAAAATTTAAAGCCTTTAGTCTATAAAAAAGTCAGTTTGGTTCGAAGCGGAAAAAAAGTAGTGTTATCAGACACCTGAGTATTTGCACTCTTCAGAGTTGCCTGATTATTACACAGATACGAGTAGACCAAGCAAAGACACCACTGCCATTAACAGTAGGAGAGAAGTTCCCTCCATTCTCATGATGGTAACTATAAGAAACATAAACATGAGATTATGTACATTCAGATTATATTATTCAAGTATGACAATAATGAGCCAGTGGCAACCACAAAGAATTACCTGAGAGACAATTCCAATTAAGTCGTAGAGAAATTCTCAAGCCCCAATATAAATAGAAGCAACGGGGCCCTACTACACACTTGCATATGTGTGTACATACATGGCAAAACAAATGTATCTTAATTGGCCAGCTTCCAAGTTCAAGTCACTGCAGGGGCACGGGCACCGGCATCTACTAACACACATATGTAGTACATATGTATGTATGCATATACTCGTAATAAATTCAATTATGCTATCCATCTCGAAGAGTAAATAGGTTATATTGTATTTGTGGGGAATAACGGATCCGGACTGCTGTATGCTCACACTGAAACCAGTGTATTTCAAAAATGAGCCACGCCCCCTTCCGCCCCTTAAAAAGGGCGAAAACCTCCCAAATCTACAATTTTGAAGATAAAAGAAAACTAAAAACGCCATTTCGTATCTATCAGATCACCAGATTGGGATCCGATCGCATCATTATTATAGCCACAATGGAGAAATTAATTTCCAGTGGCTAAACCCACCCTGTCCCGCAGCTTTTGTTGCTCTTTTTACATTCTCTCATTCACACTCTGCTTCTGCTTCACTCGGCCGCTGCCTTTGCCCTCCCCCTGCCGACTTTTACCCACCCCGTCCCTCAGCTTATATTTGTGTTTTTTTTTGTGTGCGGCCACTGCCTCTTTTGCGGGGCGGTAGGGGGCGTGACTCATTTTTGAAATACACTGGTTTCAGTGTGAGCATATAGCAGTCTGGATGCAAAATTTTGGTGGCTCTAGCTCTTATAGTCTCTGAGAACTAGCCGACAGACAAGACGGACAGACAGACATGGCTCTATCAACTCGTCTATTGATGCTGATCAAGAATATATATACTTTATGGGGTCGGAAACGTTCCTTCTGTGCGTTACATACAACCGTTATTCCCCACAAATACAATATACCCTATTTACTCTTCGAGTACCGGGTATAGAAACGTTAAAAAAATATCAGACTTTGTAAATTCTATAAAAACAAGACATTGTTCTTTACAAAAAATTAAAGCCCTCACTCTATCAGAAAAAGCTGCTTTGGTTCGAAGCGGAAAAAAACAAGTTCAATTGTCGGGTAGAGTTATCTGAAAATGTACGGGCATTGTAGCTAGCTCTCCTTTTGGGCAGTGCAATGTCATGTCAGCTGGTGGTAAAAATCCTCGTCCACAGGGCGATAAAGCGATAAACAACCCCATTATGTACGCGGAAGTGGAAAACAAATTGTCGTATAAAAACAATCATCCATCAACAGGGAGGAGCTAGAACAAGTGCCTTTTCAGCTGATGCTGTTCACGTTACTGGATTCGGCGAGATTTGCCGGTTATTGAAATGTACACAAACACTAAAACGGCTCTTCATAAACAGTTAGCACCAAGCAGGGGCGATACAACTCATGAATCGTTCCTACAAGCGAATCGGGTGCCAATTGTGAGTGTGGTCTTGAGTAAACAAAATAGGCCACCGCTCGTATTTTTATGCTCAGAATGATTAAGTTCACACTACCCTCTTGTGTTTACCAGCTAGTGTAAATATTAATAAGTGATATGAGTATTTAACAAAAAAACATTACAATCTATTGAATTTTTAGTTGATGGCAGACCATGGCCTGCAGCCGCCTGCTTGTCGCCGAAGCTTTTGCTCTCCCTGATTGTGGACCACAATGATCTACACAGAAACAGTATTTACCGGAAGCTGATCAGTACGGGCTCCACCGTTCCGACGGAGACCACTCACAACTCTGATGAGGAGTACAACAACTTCATCAACTCGGTACGGATCACCCCCAGAGCATTCATGAAGCTTTGTCCAGCTCTATTGGCCCAAATCGACGGAGGTGTGTGTGCTCAGCCAGCTCCACGTTTGCAAATACTTCAGGATAAAAACCAAAAGATTTGGGATGGTAGGTGAACAGGGCTTCCACACAACTCTCTTAAGCGGTACATGGGCTAACCATTTCCCCTCTTTCAGCTTGGGTCTGTGCCAGTATATCCATGTTTGTACTCTCTGCATGCGGTCTACTTGGCATTCTCCTGGTGCCTTTGATGAAAACGACAGCTTATCAGGAGATTCTCAAGTTTCTGGTATCCATAGCCGTGGGCACATTGGCCGGAGATGCTCTGATGCACTTGCTGCCTCACGCTCTCTTCAAAGAGGAGAAGCACGAGCAGGCCCTAGACGAGGGGCACGTGATGAGTGTTGCACACAAGCACAGCAAGGAAGCGGCCCTGCTGTGTGGTTGTTCTTTTCTTGCCGCCCTGTTCATGTACACGCTAGAGAACGTAATTCCGCTGCTGAAGGGCGATGGGCAGATCCACGAGCACAGCCATGGACATGGGCACAGTCATGGCCACTCACCTGGCCAGCAGGTGGAGAAGGAAGTTCCAGAGGTACCAGCTTCACGTGAGCTTAATGTGATGCTGCAGGAGACGAAGCTGGACGCAAAGTCAGCAGAGCGGCCGCTCACTCCTGTGGCCTTTATGGTCATCATTGGCGATGGACTGCACAATCTCACCGATGGCTTAGCCATTGGTGCCGCATTTGCCAGTGATCCTGTTACAGGTCTGGCCACAGCATTCGCTGTTCTATGTCACGAGCTACCGCACGAGTTGGGCGACTTTGCACTTCTTCTGCAGACAGGTGTCTCCGTGAGGCGAGCCATTTACATGAACCTGGTTAGCTCGGTTCTAAGTTTTGTTGGCATGGCTGTAGGTCTGTTTATTGCCGGCATTGGAGATGGAATGACGCAATGGATTTATGCAGCCACCGCAGGCTCCTTCCTATACATTGCCTTTGCCGATCTGGTGCCCACAATGAGTGTGGCCCACAACACGGAGATGGCGAAGGATCCAAAGGGTATTCTAATCCAGGTATTCGGCATATTCCTGGGTGGACTGATCATGTTGATCATTGCCCTGAACGAACACGACCTGGAGGGACTGTTTAAGAGCTTCTAGGCATTCCAGAAGACACGTTCAGAATCTCAAACTGGTTACTGCGGAAATGCATCTGTTTTTTCTTGTCGATAGTTGAATTTAAGCATCTTTGAAATTTCCACTTGAGTAAGAGATATCTTCCTCATCATCCCAAGCTTATGCATAAAACTTTAAGAAGATTAACGACTGTAAGCGAATGTAGTCAGAGCAAATAGGCTAAGAATATTTTTGGCTAGTTCTAAGACGGAAGTTACCCGTTAATCGTTATCCAATGTCATCCAAAGGGTTATGTTTCCCCGTTTAATAACGAATTAGTTGCTCTTTAATGAGTTACCTGTTAACACTTATTGTAAAGCTTTTATCGATTAAAGATCTGTTTAAGATAACTGCAATTGTTGTTGCTCCTCAAAAGGTTCATGGGGCAAGCGAGCGGGGTTCTGCAAAGATTAAATATGAACATGAAGATCGACGTTGCCTGTTAGTGAGTTCTCACCAGCTTCTGCGATCGCTCCTCCAGCAAGCCATACGCAACGTGACTCAACTTGAAGCCACAAGGCAGGGCCACGCCTTGGATGCGATAGAAGGCTCCTGCTGACCCTTCCTCGGCTAACTTGTGGGCCGCCGAGACAGTGCACTTGCCTAGGAAGTGAGTGGATGCCACCATGGGACCACGTGAGATGTCAATGTGGTCCCCCAGGCGGTACAGACTCACTCGCCCATTATTCTGTTGCGCGATACTCGGCAATTGTTCGCTCTTGTATTTAGAATCCTTAAAAATCTCCTGGGCAATCTCTTGCTGAACGTCCAAGCGTTCGATGCGCAAATCCTGGGCCGCAAGTCTAATCATTTCAGCCGAGATGGCTCGCATTTCCGACTTCGATGGCTGCCAGTTTTGGGTCTCCAGCACGATATCGTGAATAAAGCTACCCGACTTGACTGTGATAAAGATTCATTAGACGAGAGATCTACATAATATAAGCCATGGATTTACTGTTTGGTCCCGGGAAGCTGTGCAATTGGAGGTTCGCTTCCGTCTTAAATGCCCGCGTCAAAGCAGCGCCCAGCATGAAGCTGCATGTACGCCAGAAGGCTCTGCAACAGGGGAACATAGGTGAGCATCATAGGTGATCAGACTCAATAACGCCATATCCTTACTTGTTGACCACATGCGGCTCGGAGACATTAAAGTTGAGCAACTGCAAGGTGCAGGACTCCTGAAGGGGCCGGTGCATATCCCACGGGACACTACCATCGATTAGAGCCAGAGCAGTGCGTCTGCAGTGTCCCTCACTCAAGTGCTGTGCACAGTTGAATGGCGTGGAGATATGGTTGTTCATCACCAGAGTCACATCCTCGGGCAAACCCAAATAACGGACCTCGATCTTGTCAATACGGCCAACGGCGTCTCGTTGCCGGCGCTGCTCCTGTGCAAACAGTTCATTCCGAGAGGCAATCGACGTAGAAAAGTTTGCTGCAAGTAAATTTATATATTTAATTAATTAAAGCATGACATACTTCTGGAGTTTTCCGCCATTTTCCAGTCGAGCACGTCCACCCTGAGGCTGGAGCCGCCTCATTACACGTTAAGCCCACAACGACATTTAGTACAATCACATTTGAATTGCTTTTGCTCAATAAAAGTTACAGCAATTAGGTATACATACATTTAGTTCTGTATTGCTGCAATTGGCTTAGGGCACACCAGCTTGCTTTATGTAATTTTGTAGCCCTAGACATGATTTTTTACTATTTATTTTCGTACCAGTGGGACCGGGGATAAATCCGCGATAAAATATACCTACACCCTCAAATATACCGAAATATACCACCCAGACCAGATGACATCATCCCTTTAGAAATCAGGCGATAGTATTTTGTGATATTTGATGGTATGTTTCTAGCAGCTCGATATCAGATCTGTTTTATATTCCGCGGGGTACCTAGCAAACAGAGAGTAAAGTCTCAATTAAACGGAGGCAACAATGCCGTTGAAGTTGAGGCCATCAACGGCAAAAACTATAAATATTATTATAGATTAATGCGATTATATTAAATTTATTTGCATTTTTCATTTTTCGAACTTATTTGAACGCCATTTGCTCATGATGCCAAAACACTGACCCGACTGAGCTGTTACAAAATTTGTTTTAAGATGTTTTCTTTTTGGGACCAATTACTGCTCCACAGGATTCTGCGGAGGAAGGGCGAAGGCGATGTTTTTGACTTGAAACTATCATATTCTGAGTCATATTTTCAAACTGGGGAATGTGCAAAGGGTATTGTTAGATGGGGTTTCATACTCATGCTCCATACGACCCTGCTGGTTTCTTTCCTGCAGATGCTTTCCGGCGCTTATTTCGTTGATTGTCCTCCTTCTCCACAAATGCAAGAGCCGCCAATTCCACTAAAAGTTGTGTCCTGTAACCGTACCTTAGTGTGACCCTACGGAATGCGGCTTTCACCTCTGGTCACACTCTGCTGATAGCTAAATAAATTGCACAGTGTGCTAGCAAACGTGTTTTCGTATCTGAGTACTAGGCTTTTTTTAAATTTAAATGGTTGGCGACCAGGTAAAAATGTCACTAAACATTTTGAACTAAAAAAAAAGTTGTTTGCCGAACGAACACTAGAAATAGAATGGAGTACTAGGCTTTAGCTCCGAAACATTGTTCATTCGGTATATAAACCAGTATATTTTATTAACTTGTAAGTATATGAAAGTATTTTCCTTAAGCTAGTCACACTGATTACAATTTTGATTGTCATTCCGCTCGAAATAAAAAGGTATTTTCTCGAGTAACAGCAAACAGCAGAAAAAAAGAAGATATAAATATGGATCTGGATTTGGCACGCAACCTGCCACGAGCTGGCTTCAACTTTGACAACTGCAAGCGGTAAGCTCATGAAACGTTCGGCGTATCTTCATGACAAGTCTTCTTCTGCAGAAATGCGACACTTCTGAGTGGGGGTTTTAAGCCGCCGACCACAACCAAAACTGGAACCACCATTGTGGGCATAATTTACAAGGATGGTGTGGTCCTGGGAGCCGACACTCGCGCCACCGAGGGTCCCATTGTATCTGACAAGAACTGCGCCAAGATCCATTATCTGGCCAAGAATATATAGTAAGTGGTTAGTTTGTTCTGAGTTTAAGCTCCTCAACTAACACATACCTTGCAGCTGCTGTGGTGCAGGAACTGCGGCCGACACCGAAATGACTACCGATCTCATTTCGTCCCACTTGGAGCTGCACCGCCTCAGCACCGAGCGAGAGGTGCGCGTGGTGGCCGCCAACACCATGCTAAAGCAAATGCTTTTCCGCTACCAGGGTCATATCAGTGCCGCCTTGGTGCTGGGCGGCGTAGATAAAACTGGGCCCCACATTTATTCCATTCATCCTCATGGCAGCTCCGACAAGCTGCCCTATGCCACCATGGGGTCCGGAAGCCTGGCCGCCATGTCTGTGTTCGAGAGCCGCTGGAAGCCCGACCTGTCCGAGGAGGAGGCCAAGTTGCTCGTACGCGATGCAATTGCGGCTGGTATTTTCAACGACTTGGGCTCGGGCTCAAACGTTGATTTGTGCGTGATACGCAAGGATAACGTGGAATATCTTCGTAACTACGAGCTAGCCAACAAGAAGGGCACGCGCCAGTTGGACTATCGCTTTAACATTGGCGCAACACAAGTTCTCCATTCCACCACCAAGGACATGCACATCACTGAGCGCATCGAGGTGGTGCCTATGGAGACGTCCTAAGGGAGCTATTAGTTTTCTTTGCTTTCGCATACTTATTATAAAACCGAAATAAGAGTTTTTGTGGAGTGGTTCAATAAATGGAGCAACGCTTCAATTTAATTCGCCCTTTTACTAGTTGGGGTTGGGGGGTCCATATGTGAGATTTTAATTGGACTAGCTGCGCCCATGGACAAACGATGGTTTGGCCGACAGCGAATAAAAACCCATTCTACATACATAGCGCTTCTATCCAAAAGTGATCAATGGGACCCGGACCTTTTGCTTAAACATTAATTAATGAGTCTAATATCACATAATATAGAGGGACAATTCCTAGACGTTGAAGGCACATTCCATCTGGTAAACTAATTGATTAATTGGCACCAAGAATTCACTTGATTGTTTACATCTTAAACACTCATTATAAAGCTAATATTTTATAATATAACTACTAACAACTATGTTACAAACTAAAAACAGGGTGAGGGGCACTAGCAAAATCGCTCTAGAACCATGCAGTTTCGCCCCATTTGGTGTGGGTTCCAGCAGATGCGATACAGTTAGACATGAGAGGGCCAGATTGGTAGTGATCCTTGGGGGCTGGGCATTTATCAGAGAAGATATCTTTTCTGCCTCGCGCGCACAAGCCTCCAGTTGGAGCCGGGTTGGTCGCTTGATGCTGCTGCTTGGCACCAGAGCCACGAAAATGCCTACTTCCATGGTGAGAAATCCCGTCAGCTGGCACTCGTTAACCTGCACCAGCCCATCCAGCTGCTGGAGCACACCATGCAGCGTGAGCAACGTGCTGTTCTGAGCTCGCAGCCCATACATGGCCCGATCAAACTGCTTCCGGGAGTAGATAATCCTGAAGGCTCCGCCTGCACAAAGCGGACAACATGCCCCAGGCGGCACAATCAATCGACAGTTTCTGGACACTGGAGCCGGGCATTGGACTGTCCGACACCGTCTTCCCATTTCGCTGGCCAGCAAACCCACCTCCCGACAGCGACCCACGTAGTCGGCCAGCACGTACTCGGCCCTCGCTGCGAAAATGCTCCGATAGGTCACCCCATTAATTCCACAAACGGGCGACGGCGAGGCGCGATTCGACTGGCAGGCCGACCAATAGGCCACCTGACCACTGGGATATTCTCTCAGCAGATCGCATGCATTGGCGTGAGTTCGTCCCTCGGTGTCACACACCTCACCCTGATGGTAGGAGGAGCAGTTTGTGGCGCTGGCGTTTACTGCGATGAGATGAGTTAAATAAAAGACGCACACTTACAAGCTGAAACCGACTTGAGCTTACCACAGACGTACTGCTGACAGGGCCGCTGCATGCTGGCCAGGCAAACCTTCCGTTTGTCCAGGCACTGGGTTCCTTGAGGGCAACTGTTGGGAGCCGCTGCCTGGCAAGCATTTCGGGCATTGCATGCCCCGTACACATAGTTGCCCTCCGGCATGTGGCACTTGGCCACGCAGGCCGAGGGATAGGTGTTCCCGTTCGAGCCACACACGGGCACATAATGAGCCGCACAGTTGCATGGGAGGCTTGTGTAGCTGGAGTCCGTGAATCCGGGCAGGCGACACTGCTTCTTGGTGCAGGTGATCTCGCCGGCGAAGCAGCTGCATAGATTGCACTCCAGGTAGAAGGATGAGCCATGGCGAAAACTTCGTCCCCCTGGAAGGGTGCAGTGGGCGTGGGTGTAGCTGGGCAACGGCTGGCACTGCTCTAGGTGGCCCTGAAGTCCGCAGCTGCAAACAATGTGCTCGGCGGACAGTGGCTGGCCCACATCGGACTTAGTGTGGATGTTGCTCTTGCCGAGGCGTACGTACGCCCCAAAGGGCACAATCAGGCTAGAGGCCTGGCCCAGGCTGCATCCTGGAATGCAGGCGTAGCCTTGGATGTCGCCTCTCCTCTGCAGGACACACACCTCACTTGCATTGCACGGTTTTTTTGAGCAGGGCGAGGTCAGTCCGTAAGGTCCAACAGCGTTGCGGGGCTCTTTCCGCAGATACGACCGTAAGGTGATGCAAGGGAGGGGCTCCTCGTCCTCTTCTGCAGAGGGTTGGAGGCGCGAACAAATGGCCTGGGGTCGCTTCTGTTGGCGTGTCCAGTCCAAGCACTCCTCCAGCAGCTCGTGGCAGTCCTCGCTGCAGATGCCGTTGAAGAGTCCCATCCTAGTGCAGGGTTGCAGTTGCAGAGCGCAGACAAGAGCCTGCCATTTGTCTGGGGCACAGCTGGTGGTGTTCTTGATGAAAAGTTCCTGGCCGAGAACCCGAACAAATCCGCGCTTCTGCAGCATCAGGAAATCCTCCCTGGCCGCCGCATCGTGGGCTGCGGTGCAGCTGCGGAAGAGATCCGTCGGACGATTATTGAAATTTGAGCAGAAGCTGAGGCCATCGCAGCCAAGCTCGCACGGGGCATCCACGCTCTCTACGCATCGACGAAGCTCACGTTCGTTGGGCTGCTCCAAACACTCGCTGTCGAAGCTGGCCCGTGTCTCCCACCAGTCACTGGTGAAGATCTGGGTGCAGAGGTGACGGCATCTGTGGCTACTGGCCTGCTCGCAGCACTGACGCTTGGCTGCATCGATGCCAAGGTGGTTTGCTTCTCCCACAGCCTCAGCTGCCTTGCCCCCCACTCGTCGGTGCGATGAAAGTCCTCCTCCAGCTGGAACATACAGCTTTCGAGTCACCGTCAGAAAGCATTGCCAGAAGGGCAAGTGTGGCAAGGGCGTGCCACAGCCTGCCGCCTCCAGCCGCGTAAAAATCACTTCGCTACGCTCTACCTGGGTCCCATTCTGATGCAGCAGGTTCCGGCAGGTGTGGCGACAGTGCTCCTTGTTGCTGTACGCACAGCACGGCAGATCTGTTGGGGATTTTCAGAGGATGGATTAATTTCGGTGTCGACAGGCCCGGATAGACGGATTTCTTACATTGTTCGGCGTTGGCCAACGGCGCCATATCCGTGTGGTTGTGTATACATTGTACCACATCCAAGTTGCGATCCCCGCATGAGGAACCAATGTCCACATGTCCCTGGCTGGCATTGGAGGGCTCAAAGGCAGCACGGCAAGTCTGTAAAAAAAAACCGAACAATTATGATTATAAAACAGCCAATTCTTGTCTATTCCAGATATGCTTCGGATCGATTTCGCCAAACAATTTAGAAAATTACACAAATTATGGAAAACTACTGGAAAGTTGACGAAAGAGAGTGGATTCTTGTATCTATTAATTATTTGCATTCATTTCTTTTTAGGAGTCCTTCCTAACAAAATGGAAAACCTTTACCGAGAAGTGTCTTAATGACCACAGTTGTCCAAAAAATACGATTGGTTTAACGTAGGGATTATAATCCTTAACTTTCGAAGTTAATTCCTCAAGCATAATTGGTAAGAGCACAACTCAACATATTTTTAAATTATCTGGGTTTTGTGTCATTCTTATGTACATATGTACATAGAGGGTATGTGAGCTCAGAAGACAAGAAAAAAAAGTACAATCATAAAACAGTAGTACATAACTACTGGCTATTTTTTTTTTCTCTCTCTCTTTATATTTACAATCTGTTTGTTTAAACAATAAGTAAATTGTATAATTAATATTCAATTAAAAGAAAT
The DNA here is from genome assembly GCF_900245975.1 of Drosophila guanche. Classification (NCBI taxonomy): domain Eukaryota; kingdom Metazoa; phylum Arthropoda; class Insecta; order Diptera; family Drosophilidae; genus Drosophila; species Drosophila guanche. Next base: position 559,244 of record NW_022995744.1, on the reverse strand, counting down.
ATCAGTTTTCCAATGAGACCTGCTATTATATATAACATCTTTTCAGTTTGTTGGATTTATCTATCAGGGATATCGAGAATGTGGTATCTTTTCAGTCTTCTTACTGTTAAGCTATTGTCTAATAGACTTAAGGCTAAATTATTTTCGTGGTTGTGGAGTCTGTCGATGTATTTCTTACTAGTTTTCTTTATTTCTTCTTTAATTGTTGGAATATTCAGATATTTGTGGAACTACTGGCTATGACATAGAACCTTCATCTGTTTGAGTACCTAATATGATAAAGCTTCTCTTTGTAGGCATCATGTGAAGATGTCCTTTAGTAACTAGAACCAACCATTACCTGAAGACACTCGGAGGTGCGCGCCTGCCCACAGCACCGATCCGCCGCTTCCTGGCGCTCCAGACAGTCGTACAGCATTTGTTCATCGCTCCGCCTGCAGTTGTGGACCGGTGCTTGGTTCGCCGAGGCGCAGACATTTCGACAATGTTGCAGAACACCAAATTGGCAGCAACGCCTGCCCGACCAGTCGGCACCGCGGGTGACCGCTGCGGATGGTAAGTCCAGTAAGAATAAGACGATGAGGATTGATTATCTGAGTGGATTGCCAGTACATTCGCGCTTACCTTCGAAAGTTTGGTTTATGCACTTCCAGAATTCCACCTGAGGCAGTTGACAATACTTTCGCAGCTCCTCACGACCATCGCCAGCGCCTCCCGAGGCAAACTCCACCAACGATAACTGAAAATGTGTACATTAGATGGCAGAGAAAAAATCCCATCTAAAACCCCTAATAACCGATTTAGATGTTTAGCTGTCGGCCCTCTAGACCATAACCTGTTGCGATCTGCTTCAAGTGCTCACTGCAGTCACAGCGGGACCTTAATGAGGGATTCGTATCGGGGGTTGCCGATGGAGACCAAAACATGCTGGTTGCATTTTTATTTTTTAGCGTATTATGTTACATTCTCGTATCCGAATGCTTTTCTGTTCCTGACACCATCATAAATAAAATTTTCTGCTTTACACCTCCCTCTCTCCGATCTACCTATCGATAAGAGAGAGGCGCACGAAATTTCAATATCAAATTTTCAGGCTCAGACTCAGGCTCAGGCTCGGCGTGAGGCTTGCATATCGGCTACAGTAATCTGAGTAAAGCGATGTCTATTCAAGATGCTCAAGATACTTGCACTTCATCTCTCTCGTCCTTAAAACTGGCCAGGCCAGGCCTTCCAATAAATTAAAATTAGCATAAGCAGGAGCGTAGTTAAGGTTTACTACATTGGGGAATATCAAGAATAAATTTTGTAGTCCTGCAAGCAATTCAACAAACACATATATGTACGTATGTACATACATATGAACATGTGATCACATCCTGGCTGTTGCAGTTATTTTAATGAAGTGTCTATGGCCGGGTCACACACTCCCACACATGCACAAGCCAAGACGGAGGCTCACTTGTTCTGGAATCCCCTGCCATCTCACAGCCTGGCCACCTTGGCAGTTCCATCAGGTTAGACGCAAACGCAAACCTTCCTGAAAATTGTTGCCCGCTGGACAACAAAAGACCTTTCACTTATCGTGATAGGAGATCTAATCTCCAATTTCGGCACGACTTTTCACACGTTTTTCAATTGCTTGGTGTGGTGGAAGTTCGGATATCAATTGGGTCTCCTATTTCCCGAATCCCGCTGCAAAGATCTTGTCACTCTCTAATCTCTTCCACAACCAAGGAAACTCAAATTTAACTCGGAAATACCATACCATGTCTATTCCAATGACTGTGATTGTGGGAAAAAACCAGTTTGCTTCATTTTACTTCGGCATTATCCTGTTTTGTGGTTAGTTGTCATTTTGTCAGTTTCAATTTGGGCAAAAGATTTAATGCCTTAATTTGCATTTATAAGTGAAAATGGAATACAAAGCGGAGAAACCTCAGCCCATTTCAGTTGAAAAAACGAATTGCTTTGGAGGAAAATTGTTATGATTACAAAGTTAAATGATGCCAGTGATTTGATTGTGGGCTTTTGTCGGGGCTAGCTAGGAGCAGGCTACCGAGACACACGCAGAAAAAGGCCCGGGGCTCGGGGCTCGGGTTCGGGTATTCAGTATGGGCTCACACAAACAACAAATTGATTTTTGCCCGGGCTTAAGTTTTATGAATGACTTTGAGTGGCAAACTGGTTGGTCTGGCTCTGGATCTGGCACTGTTTCTGACTCTGACTCTTGTCTGGGCTTGGTCTTTGAGCTGCAATTACCTGTTTGCCAGTTTATGTTAATTAACAATGCAATTTTTGAGTGTGTGGATTTTGTCGAACTGGGGCTGTGATGGAAGCCTGAATTTTCCTTTTTGGCACAAGGCTCATTCGTACAACTCCACGCCGAGCACTGAACACTGAACACCGCACGGCGGATATGGCATTCAAAGTTCTTTCGAACAGTTTTAAAACCTGTCATAATAGTTCTTGATGACTGACTGAGCCACGCTTATGGAATTCTAAATTTATTTTGCTTAGTATGCACCTCTCGCAGTTGCATACACAGAGAAAGAGTGCCCATACAAATAACAGGAAATGTGACGAGTTTTCCCTCTTATCGGATGGTTCAATCTGAATCTGAACGGCTATCCACTCAACTACGTTCCTAGATGGCAAGTTACCGGAATGGCGTTTAATATTTATGACATACACATTGCTTTCCTTTGAGACAATTTTTTGTTGGGTTTGGCCTGGCCAAGACTTTGACGCCACAGCGGAGTATACAATAAATAATATAGTGTGATATGCATATTTACAATATATTTTATGAAAGATATATTTAAAATTTTCTGATATTTTACATACGTATGTAGATATGGATATATATGTAAATTTCTGCTTACAAAACCAGTAACAGAATTCATTTATGATATCTGTTTATACAAATGTATAAATATGTATGAACATATGTATGTATGATTCTTCAACATTTCCTCCCGTCGCGATGCTTCCCATACTTACATTTTCGCAAGCTGTGCGACATGAGCCAAAGACCTGATTGCAACATGTGAAGATATCTAGAGGGAGAAAAAAATATATATTAAAACGAGAAGGGACGTGTGAGACGTTTCTTACGCGTCACATCTTGTATACCCGGTACTCAGTAGTACATCTGTACCTTAGTGGTTTTTTTCAAATTTTACAATTTTTCTACGTATGTCATCTACGTCTACATTTACACTACTTCTCACGCCAACACGCTCTTTTAGCTCGGCCCCCTCCCACACTTCGTGAAGCAGAGCGTGGCATGAGCGGATGTGCAAAAAATGAACAAAAGCGGCTGGACGGGGTGGGTTTAGCCACTGCAAATTAATTGATTCATTCTGGCTATAATATAATATAATATACCCAATTCGGTAATATGATTTATATGGTCATTCAATACGGAATGGCGTTTTTAGTTTTCTGTTATCTTCAAAATTGTCGGCTGTCGGAGATTTTCGACCTTCGCGAGGGCGGAAGGGGGTGGGGCTAATTTTTAAAAACACTAGCAACAGTTCGAGCATACAACCATCTGAATGCAAAATTTGGTGGCTCCAGGTCTTATAGTCTGTGAGAACCAGGCGCTCAACAAGTCGGGCGGACAGACGGACGGACAGAGATATTTGGCTAAATCGAGTCGGCTATTGAAGCTGATCAAGAATATCTATACTTTGTGGGGTCGGAAACGCTTCCGTCTCTGCGTTACATATGTACAGCCACTTTGTCCACAAATTAAATGTACCCCATTTACACTTCGAGTATCAAAATGGGGCAGGAAAGCAAATAGTTAAGTTAGCAAGAGAATCATATCAAGGTTTAATGACATGGATTTTGACACCACTCAGCACATTTAAATGAAAGAAAATGCAACAAAAAACATATGGCCATCGTCATATGTGAATCTGTACCCGAAGATACTTATAATTTCTTCAAATCAGGGGTCTCTGAGATAGGGCGTTCTTCTCTTTACTAATTAGGTAGATAGTATCTAGCTAATCTATGTCTTTCTGTCTCTTTGCTCTTCTGCGGATTATTTTGAGGATTGTTCATTGGCTGCTGAACTTTTCTTGGGAAAACCAAGGTGGCGAGTGTTTAATAGGGGCTTATGGATGGGAGATATGGCAGCGTGACACAAAGGGCTGCAGATAGATACTCGCAGGTAAAAGAATTGGATTCTGTCCAAAAAGTTTCATTAAATTTAAAGATTTCCATTAATATTGTAGGTGTAGTCCTATAACCACTTGTTTTTACTTTTTAAAATCACTTAGTGGGACTATCGAATGTCTTGTGATTGGGCTGAGATGGGAAAATCTGGCACCGTTTTGCACACATTCGTTATTTTCAAAGGCAATCATATCCCCAAATATGATTTTTATCACACTCTTGTCTGATCTCGCCATTCCGCCCATCCCTAGCTGCTGCCGCTTCGCATACCCAACATGTGCGACACATGTCCCCAGAGCGAGTCGAGTGACAGCTGGCTGGCCGAAGGGCGGGTTCAAAGAGTTCTGTTGAGTGCGTGAAAAATTTCGTTTTTGTCACTTGGAGCAGGAACTGAACTGGTGGGGAGAGGGAGGGGCTACTGAACTTCACAGAACATCAAAAGCAATGCTCATTAATTAAGTGTGCAATTGCGAATGGATTGCATTTTTACAAGGAGACCTAGGCGGGGCGGGGCAGGCGAGAAAATGTTAAAATTTCCTCATAATTTGCCTGAGAAGTCACCTATTTTTGACCCAGTCATTTCTTTTCGGCCCAGCAAGTCCGAATATTCTTTTTTGGGATTTCTGTGACTAATTTAAGCGGAAATGTACTTTGATGTCTGCCGAACTATGTGCCGAACTATGAACATGGCGATTCAAATTCAAAAACACTGGCACACTGTGAAAAATGTTTTGGATAGCTTGTTTGATTCTTTTCTTGATTTTCCGAATTTTAATTTTGAATCTCTTTTCGTTGTTAGATTTTATGTAGTGTTTATTTATAAATCTGTTAACTTTTCATTTATATTTGGCGACTCTCTGAATAATTTGTCGTAGTGAGTGCTATTAATACGATTTTAGTTGCTTATTTGCAAAGTTGCGCAGTCTTCAGCTAGCTTGGGTCGGGGCTCTTCTGGCTCTGGCTGTGCCTCTGCCTCGATTGTGGCCAACGATCTAAGTTGCCTGCCAACCCAACGCCAGAGGAAGAATGGGGTATCTCTGCTGTATTTATAAATATCTACAGAAGTTGTATCAATTGCACTCGGTCTCTGAGAGTCTTCAAGTCAAATGTCACAGCTGATTTGTCGCAGAGTTCTTTGGCATTTCCTGGCAGTGCTACTGATATGCGGTATCAAAGGAGTGACCACCCACCGGGCCTGAGTACGTGAGGGCAGCTTACGCATTCTCATAATTTATTGTTTTATATGCAGCTTTTTATGAGCACATCGATCGAATCCAAATAAACTATCAAAGTGAGCTGCCTACATTAGTTGACATATTTGTATGCAAAGCATTTCAAATCTCATTTTAGATGCAAGGCAGACGCCTCACAGAAGAAGAATTTCCTTTTCGCAAACAGCGACAATCGGCTGTGCCCCAAGTAGCAACGTGCATACGCACATATGTACATATGTACATAAATATATATTTACATGTGAGGGCAATAAAACTTCATTGGAAACCTAACACATTTATCAGACGCTGACACCCACACATCACAGCTCTCCCTCCGTCCCAATGAAATATTTCCTCTTCCATAATTCACTCCGGCTTGGAGTTAATGAAACAAGCAGGACGGGGAAGCTCCAGAATCTGAAGGTTCTGTTTGGCTTGGACTTGGACCGAATGCTGGCGCCATCAGACTCGCAGCTTGGGAGCAATTTATACAAATTTCGAACACAGTTTCAATTTAGATACACTTTCGCTCAAGCACGCACTCATAGCGATTCATACAGATACTTGTACTCGTATACTCGTACCGATCCAGTAGGGCGAGTAGCGTCATCATCACTTTCAATTAAAAAATTTCGTTCGCGCTCAAAAGAAATTATTGCTGTTGATTAAGTGTTGGGCCTGTAGAGGATGTCGATGGAGTGTGGATGGCATGTAGTTCCATTTGCATGCAAATCGAAGGGAGGGGACTACGTACATGCATGTGTATCTCGATTTCAAGAGTGTAGAACCTTTAATTCGAATAACTTTTTTTTTTACCAGAAGTTGTAGATATTTTTTAAAGCTCTGTAACCCTCTATGTGTACATACAGTTGCGAAAAAAATAATAGCACCACTACAACACATTTTGTTTTTGGCCAAAAAAAACCATTTCTGCTGTGATTTTTTTAAATTTTTAGTTTTTCCATATAGTTAAGTGTTCCCCATTAACAATAAAAGTGTTGCCTTTTTTCAAATATCTGTCTTTATATATATTTTTTGAACTTATAGAAAAAATACCACAAATATGGCGAACAAAATAATGGCACCATTAGCACTATTTAAAGTGAATCTCCGTAATTTCGCGGAATTTACTTTGTATTAACCACTTATTTATTAGTTTTGACTAATATTTATTTCACTGTTTCTATCATAAAAGCTAATAATAATCATTACAATAAGACGTGTAAAGCTCTGAAATGCGAAGAAGCGCGCCCCTAGAAAAAAATTTATATTTGACGTAAAAACTTACAGAGAACTTGGCCAATTGGTAGGAAGTTTCAATAAAATGATTCAAAACGCCTTCAACTACGAAGAAAAGTGTGAAACACGTGGATGAAAACGATTTATGACCCCTTTTAGGGTCAAAAGGCTGATTGGTGAGAGCAAGAAGGTTCCCTTCAAGCCTGCTCTCGAGCTTAAAAAAGAGCTTAAAATAAAATCGACGGGCTAGAAAGTTTGGATATATCTTAGATAACATAGCCTAAAAGCCTTCTACCAAAAAAAAGCTCGCACTTTTAACCGCCAGACATATCACTAAGCACATGATGTTTGCAAGGGAGCATGCCAATTGGACATCCCTATAATGGAGGAAAATTGTAATGTCAGATGAGTAAGAAGTGTTTTATTAACTGAAAAGGGATCTCGATTATACTTAAGACGTCCAAGGAACGCCAGTACACCAAAGAAACCCATTGAAAATAAAAGGTTTAATTTAATGGGATGGGCCTGCTTCCCTTACTATGGAGTAGGTTCAATATATTGAATAAAAACCATCAAGGATCAGCACGTGTGCTTGGATATCATGGAGACTGTAATGCTACCGTTTTGCAGAATATGAATTGCCACTAGTATGGGCAGTAAATAACCCACTAGTAAATAACCCAAGCATGAAAGCAAAGGAACGGTTAGGGGACAACACGGAACGTGTTAGAATGGCCAGCACAGTCGCCTGACACGAAACCCATCGAAAATTTGTGGTTCGCCATCCAAAATTCAGTTGCTGTATCCAAACCAACCACTGTAGGATCACTTTGAGACTTGAAAATTGCTTGTGGTGGTGGTGCTTTTAATTTTTTCACAGCTGTGTATTGCAGGCTGATTATAATAAAAGCGGTTGCTTTTGATCTGCCTCGAAAGGTCACTGGGCTGTGACTCAGACCCGGCCAGAGATAGAGCCTACAGTGATAAGACTTACCATGTGACTCGCCATCTCCATGAGCTCTCACTGATTGAACGGCCATCGTCTCCGAACTATCGAGTGCCTCGCTGGTTTCCACATCCAGCCAGTCATAATCTTCCGACTCCGTGCCATCCGAAGTCTTGCTTTTGGTGCTACTGGTGACCAGAACTCTTTGTTGGTCGGCGGAGGCGTTGCTCTTGTTGCGGCGCCGCACCTGTCGCTCTGAGGCATGACGGTGATCCTTCTTGGTGCTCTGGTTCTCATCCAACTGGCGCACGGCGCCATAGAGACTGAGACACAGCAGGAGGAGTAGAACCAGTAACTGCCAGCCACTGGGGCGCATTTTTATCGTTTTTTCTTCAGTCCACTGAATTTGTTGTTTTACACAAGTATTTCTTATTGCGCTTATGCTGAGTGCATTTTGTTCACTGCCACTACTGATAAGTCGATCAGTCGAAGGGAAATGAGTGTGTCCATCCACGAATACTCGTACGCGATTCTCCTGCTTCATCTATGTACATGTCCAAATGTCATTGCATCCGTTCGATAAGAAAATGCTTATGGACAGTGCAGCAGAGAGCACTAAGATTTTCAATTTTGTTTTCTAAACAGATGTATGTATACATTCACACATACATTTATGTTTGCGCTTCAAACTCTTTAAATGGCTTAGTTTTTTTACTTGCACTGTCCACTGTAAGTATATGTATGGATGTGTGTACAATAGGTATCAGTTCTCTATATTTTGAATCAAATGAAAACCAAAGCCCATTAATTTTAATGTTTTTCCCTCACAAGGAACTCTATTGACTGAGAGTTACAACTACAGATCCGATGGAATGTACATAATAATCGTAGTACGTATGTGTGTATGTATGGTTACTGGTGTCAGTGTAAGTTTTTTGAGCACGCCTCTGCCACTTGTCCACACGCTGTCACACAGTAATTAAGCCAATTGACCTCGACAGGCTGTTCGTCTCTTTATCTTTCCGACAGTTTGGCCAAGTCTTTCGGCGGCAGCGACAACATTTTATTAAAAGTGAAAAATATAAATAAATAATATTGAAAGCAGTGGTAGAGGCGGCGGTAGACAAAGTTCCGTCAACGGTGGCGCACGGCACACTAATGATGGGGCTCAGATACTTGAGGCCTCTCGCCTCTCACCCTCGCCTCGCCTCACTGGCACTCTCTATGTGCTTGTGTCAAAGCGCATAGCTAAGCAAGGAAGAGACAGTAAGAGTAGTCAAGCACTGCTACGTCTAAAATAATAGCCACCCTCATATTTTAACAAATTTTATCCGCTCAGCGAAGATTTTGTGAATTTTCCTTGTAAGCCACAGAACAAATTTCGACCTTAAGACTTTTTGACCTAGCAGATCTTAACTTAATAAAATCTCGAAAAATGTTAAAGAGTTGCAAAGCACAATATCAAAGTTGCAGAAGGATAATCAGAACACACAGAAAATACGGATTTAAGTTATATTTAAAGTGCTATTATATTGGACGTAACTGTAAGTAATAGCCTGCGGGTGGTGGGCGGTCTATCATCGTTGAGCGGTAGCTCTGCTTTGATGTCTTTCTAATTGCATATTTTACAGAGCAAAGGAGTCAAGCGCACTCACACACACACGCCCGAACAAGAGAACAAGGGAGGCTCACAGAGCAGTTATCCTGTAAAAGGAAAGTGGAGCTATTTGATGTAATATGGAGCCCATCAGTCAAGTCAGTCTACCAACACCCGCCCTTACAGGACCTAGGCACTAACATCGACACCGACATTGTCAGTCTTCCGCCAACGCTCTGTCGTCAGGCGAAGCACACAAGCGGCATGCTTAAAAACTAGACAATTATAAACTCATATGCAGCTTGAAGTCGAGTGCCGACTTTGTTTCTCCCGGCATGACAGTGTGTGGTGAATCCTTTTTGATTGCACCTGGAGCACGATCCACAATGTTAATGGAGAACACCACAAGTTGCTGTACTTATGGTAGACGAGCCGCGAAAGTTGAATACCATAAGTTATTATTTGTTCACTGAATTGGTTTACCGATTTCACAGAGCCCTCGCACAATTTATATAGATAGTAATTAAGCCGACCTGATTGTCACACATTTGAGAAATTCATTTGAAACTTTCCGTTTTTCATTCTGTTATTTAAAAAGGATTTAAAATTTAACCAGCCTCTGCGTTCTTGCATCCGCACGAGTCAACCGTTAAATTGTTCTGATATAACCGCGGACTTATCGATAATATATACCATCTGACCCTCGGAAATATACAGAAATATTCCTTTTCCTTTTAAAAATATACCGTAAATATACTGTATTCTCCATATCAATTTACTCGATTTTGAAATTCTGCGTAATATTACCAGCTGGTCGGAATTCTCAGGGCTAAAACTATAATTTTATCCGCTTAATGAATCAATCCTTTATAAAGCCCAGTACTCAGATGATTTTCCCATACAAAAGATTGAGTTGAGTACTCATGCTACGAACCTTTTTGGTGTTGGGGCAAGACCGGCTAGCCAGTCATCACGGGGCCACTAACCAAATAGTATAGGAGACTCTCAACTTCATACAAGAGAAACGTCACCGCTCAATGTGCGTCTCGGAGTCCCAGGCCTCTGCCAAAGTCCCAGCTACAAGTATTAGTGCGTGTAAAACACTCAGCTAGAAGCACCAGCTACATGTGTATTAGGGCGTGTAGAGCACGTAGGTAGGAGCCCCAGCTACATTTGTATAAGTTCGTGTAGTCAATGATTTTTTAGCGCTCCAAACCGGTTTTGTCTTGATTCACATGGACACTGCAAGTAATGTATGTGTTGGTACGCTGACTTTGTGAAATGCGCTGGAACGAAAATTCGTTTTGATGATTTGATTTTGTTTTCGGGGCTTGGCGTATGAACCTGACCTGCAGCCACATGTGCTGAATGAGGGGGGGGTTTGGTGGCCGGACCCTTGGGGGTTGGAAAAAATAAATATACCAATAAAAGTTGTTATTGTAATTGTATGCTGTAATTGTTTTATATGCAGATTTTATACTGCCTTATTCAAATTTGTATGCATATTATCGAAACGCCGTAGCTTCTCGACTTCGTTGCTGCCGTCTTATCAACATTGTTACCAATCCATCTTTTACAGACAAATTTTTCAGATAAATATAAAAACATGTGCATATATGTACACACATATGTATATGTACACATGTATGTACATACATCTTTCCAATTTTTGTTCTCGTCGTCGGTTATTTTCTCGACTTCATGTGCGCTTTAATTGTTAGCGCTTGAAATCTTTTGCTCTTTTTTTTTTATTCTGATCGCACATACCATTCGAAATGAAAACCCTCAGGACTTTATGAAGAAGCTTGCCCCTCTATATCAAAATAAATTTTTTGTGTGTGACCTTTATTTGCTTTATATAATTAAGGATGAAAGGGGTAACGGATATAAACATCTGAATATGTATACAAATAATGAATTACCGCAATTGACTTTGCGTTGCAAATATTTTCCATTAGAGGATTCAGAATCACGGTGTGAACAAGCAAAGAGTTTTGACGGAAGCAAGGCGGATGCCTTGCACATGTCCACACACATTAACTCTTACACATTTTCCTCCGATTTCCATCGGCAAATCGAGATTTGACAACTGACTTCAGATTTGATGCCCAAGATGTTACTAAAATCTGAATAGACCCACCGCGAACCTATTTTGTTTCTTTTATTTGTGTACATAATTTACATATGTCTATATATGTATAATTATATACATTATAAATGTATTCTTATACATAATATATATATGCATATATATATATATATACAAAAAATACTATGCCATTTGGTTAGTGGTACTTTCCAAGCCCTCAGGACGCACAATATTGACATCTCAAAAAAATACCAAAAACAAAGCGATAATTAAAAAAAAATAAAACGGACTTTAAGCCTAGTACTCAGATCGAAAAAAAAAACTTGCTAGCAAAATGTGCAACATATTTTGCCAGTGTGACCAGATTTGAAAACCGCATTCCGTACGGTTACACTTCTCAGGAAGCTGTGTTGTTTTGTTTACCTTTTTGAAAATGTGTAAAAATCAAATAAATGGTTAATAAAACAATGAATGAAAAATGGATCCATGCAGGTGATTGCTTTAAGTGGGATTGGCGGCTCTTGCATGATCGGAGGACGAGGACATTCAGCAATCCTGCATATCTGCAGGAAAGAAACCAGAACGGTCGTTTGTCTATACATTTAAGTATTATAACTCATATAAATATGTGTACATACATGGAAACATATGAAACGATATCCTTTGCATATTCCGCAGTTTGAAAATATGACAGAGAATTTCGTGTTAACGAATAACATCGTGGCTGGGAATAACATCTGCAGACTTCTTTGATGGGTGGAGCAGCAAGGCCGTGCCAAGGAATATTTAAGACCGTTGCAAAGTTGTAAATCGGCGCCTCCAAGCACCCTTCCTATTTAAAATTGGATGGTTTTGAGTACAAATCGCCGCCTTCGCCCCTTAACACGACCCTGTGGAGCAGTACTTGGTCCCAAAACGAAAACAACTTAAAACAAAACAGCCTAGCAGGGTCTGTGTCTTAGCAACATAAGGCTACTGGCGTTCAAATAAGTAAAACAAATTAGAAATGCAAATAAATTCAATATAATCTCATTAATCTATAATAACTGTTTCCATTTTTGCCGTTGAATGGCCTTAAGCTCGTTTAGAAGCACGGTGGTCATTTATCTATCAACTTCAGCGGCATTGTTGCCTTCATCTGATTGATACATTACTCTCTGTTTGCTAGGTACCCTCACGAAAAGTACTCTCTGTTTGCTAGGTACCCTCACGAAAATAAAACATCTTTATTTTTCGAGCTGCTAGCAACATACAAACGAATACCACACAAATACTATCGATACCAAAAAATATTATCGTCTGATTTTCTAGATTTTTTCGGCCTGTTTTTTTTTGTTGATCTTAGTACTTCCTGGCGTAAAGACGCTTGAATTGTAGCAGGTTATTTGTTTTAAGCATTATATCTTTGAATAAGCGAGCGTTGGTATCGTCCACGACACCGATACATCGAGTGGAGATACCAATAGGTTAAGTAGATCACGAAGGACTATCGATAAGCGGGTAATCGGGATTGCCAGAAGAAAGGGAGTTAGATTGTAATCATCATGGAGACCGGTCGTATGAAATAAAAGATGATAACATTTCCGATTTTAGAATACGGCTCATGTGTATGGTGCCCTCAGTACAACATACATCAGGACCGTATTGAATCAGTACAGAAAAACTTTTTAATTTTTGCCCTACGGGGCCTCAACTGGGATTCAACTGTGAGACTGCCATCCCACCGTAGTAGACTTCTTTTAATAAATCTTCCATCCTTAGTTAGTCGTAGAAAAATGCTTGATGTAATTTTTATGCACAACTTGATCAAGGGGGATGTAGACAGCCCTGACTTTGCCGCATAAACTTTACGATTCCCATTAGACCCACTAGAAACTTTATTCCTTTATTCCTTCCACTATGTAGATCGAATTATGCCTCACACGAACCCTTTAGGGTTTTATGCTCGGATTATAATTCCCTCTACCACATTATATCGTCAACCAACTCCCTTCCTCTTCTTAAATCTTTTATACTAGCCTACCTCTCCCGTAGTTAGTTTAATGTTAGTTTTGCCTTGTTTCTGATTTTGGTAATTTTTGCTTGCTTAGCTATAGTAGCTCTTGTCTAGTTGTGTTTAGCTCTAATTTTCCTCGAATATTAGCCTAACTTTTATCTTTCCTGTTCGCGAAACAGGCTTTGGCTTGATGTCGCATGGGCCACTTGATGGTGCAGTCATTGCATATAAACGTCCAGACAAAAAAAAAAAAAAAAAAAAAAAAAAAAAAATAAAGAACAATTGAATGAGAATCCGAGTGTTCCTATTTATTCCTATTTATTATGAATCCTATTTGTTGATTCGCCACAAGAGCCTCCTACAAATGTAACTTGTGCGCACAAAATTCCATACGAATATCATCCCTGATTTTTGTTGCGACCCCTTTATTTTCGCTGAGTAATAGTACTTACCAAATAGGCTTTACTCTACAATCTGTTGCATTCGAAGGAAATCAATTGGCAAAATACCGGATTTAGGATGTTTATTGAAATTCTCCTAGCCGTCCCCATGTAGGTAATTCATTAACTGTATTTATTTAACTATTTATATGTAGTCTATAGTATTTATGGACGCTATTTATTTATATTTATTTACATAAAAACTTATTAAGTTACACCCAGTAGCTTAAGATGAGGAGGCGGGAATAGGCGGACGCTCCACCAAAATTTAGAGTAGGGGCACTAACCAAATAATATAGTAGACTATCAGCTGCCTATAAGCGAAACGTCACCGCAGAATGTGCGTCTCGGAGTATCAGGCCTCTGCCAAAGTCCCAGCTACAAGTATTAGTGCGTGTAGAACACGCAGCTGGAAGCCCCAACTACATGTGTATTAGTGCATGTAGAGCATGAAGGGAACAAGGCTGCTTATCGATGTGCTCGTGAACCGCGAGGGTCATTAACAGATAAACAGTTAAATTATTAAATAAATATACATTATTATATATATTATATATATATACATATATTATTTGGTTAGTGGTAGGGGTTATTAGATAAGTATGTGGTATTTTTGAATGAAATATTATTACGTGAAAATGAAGTGCTAAGAATCAGGCAGAATTTTGCATATCTCAAAATCCATTCAATTTAAATACCATATACTAGAACGCCTATCGCGATCGACCATCGTCCGGCGACAGTTACTATTAACAGCCCATGGTTGTACTTTACTTTACATTTCAGTCTTTTCGTGTAAATGTATATCCAAGCAGTGTCAGCAAATCAGTTTTTAGAACGATAGCTAAAGTTTGGCGCAATTTTTGAAAGCAACGGAATCCAGAAAAAGTAAATGTTATAAATTTCACTTTTGAAGTCCAATTTTCGTAGAAAATACCTCACAAAAATCAACATTTTTGACTTATATTTTTCAAACGGTAAGCTAAACCACAATGTACAACCACTGTACAGATTATAGACGCATTTATACGCTTTTTAGATTCAAAAAGTTGACAAATCATCCGGCGACTGGATATATTAACAGTCTTCGGTTGTACTATACTTTACATTTCATTCCATTCGTGTAAGGGGTAAGTCCAAGCAGTGTCAGCAGATCAGTTTTTTTATAACGAAGCTACAGTTTGGCACAGTTTTTAAAATCAACGGAATCCAGAAAGATTAAATGTTAAAAATTTCCCTTTGAAGTCAAAATTTCGTAAAAAAAACCTCACAAAAATCAATATTTTTGCTTTATATTTTTCAAACGGTAAGCTAAAACCACAGTGTACAACCACAGTACAGATTATAGATGCATTTATACGCTTTTTAGATTGATAAAGTTGACAAATCATCGGGCGACAGGTACTATTAACAGCCCATGGTTGTACTTTACTTTACATGTCATTCTTTTCGTGTAAATGTATATCCAAGCAGTGTCAGCAGATCAGTTTTTAGAACGATAGCTAAGATTTGGCGCAATTTTTGAAAGCAACGGAATCCAGAAAAGGTAAATTTTATAAATTTCACTTTTGAAGTCAAAATTTCGTAAAAAATACCTCACAAAAATGAACATTTTTGCCTTATATTTTTCAAATGGTAAGCTAAACCACAATTTACAACCACAGTACAGATTATAGACGCATTTATACGCTTTTAGATTCAAAAAGTTGACAAATCATCGGGCGACAGGTACTATTAACAGCCCATGGTTGTACTTTACTTTACATGTCATTCTTTTCGTGTAAATGTATATCCAAGCAGTGTCAGCAGATCAGTTTTTAGAACGATAGCTAAGATTTGGCGCAATTTTTGAAAGCAACGGAATCCAGAAAAAGTAAATTTTATAAATTTCACTTTTGAAGTCCAATTTTCGTAGAAAATACCTCACAAAAATCAACATTTTTGACTTATATTTTTCAAACGGTAAGCTAAACCACAATGTACAACCACTGTACAGATTATAGACGCATTTATACGCTTTTTAGATTCAAAAAGTTGACAAATCATCCGGCGACTGGATATATTAACAGTCTTCGGTTGTACTATACTTTACATTTCATTCCATTCGTGTAAGGGGTAAGTCCAAGCAGTGTCAGCAGATCAGTTTTTTTATAACGAAGCTACGGTTTGGCACAGTTTTTAAAATCAACGGAATCCAGAAAGATTAAATGTTAAAAATTTCCCTTTGAAGTCAAAATTTCGTAAAAAAAACCTCACAAAAATCAATATTTTTGCTTTATATTTTTCAAACGGTAAGCTAAAACCACAGTGTACAACCACAGTACAGATTATAGATGCATTTATACGCTTTTTAGATTGATAAAGTTGACAAATCATCGGGCGACAGGTACTATTAACAGCCCATGGTTGTACTTTACTTTACATGTCATTCTTTTCGTGTAAATGTATATCCAAGCAGTGTCAGCAGATCAGTTTTTAGAACGATAGCTAAGATTTGGCGCAATTTTTGAAAGCAACGGAATCCAGAAAAAGTAAATGTTATAAATTTCACTTTTGAAGTCAAAATTTCGTACAAAATACCTCACAAAAATCAATATTTTTGCTTTATTAAAGCGGTAAGCTAAAATCACAATGTACAACCACAATACAGATTATAGATGCATTTATACGCTTTTTAGATTCAAAAAGTTGACAAATCATCCGGCGACTGGATTTATTAACAGCCTTCGGTTGTACTATACTTTACATTTCATTCCTTTCGTGTAAGGGTAAGTCCAATCAGTGTCAGCAGATCAGTTTTTTTATAACGAAAGCTACAGTTTGGCACAGTTTTTGAAATCAACGGAATCCAGAAAGAGTAAATGTGAAAAATTTCCCTTTGAAGTCAAAATTTCGTAAAAAAAACCTCACAAAAATCAATATTTTTGCTTTATTTTTTTAAAGCGGTAAGCTAAAATCACAATGTACAACCACAGATGCATTTATACGCTTTTTAGATTGACAAAGTTGACAAATCATCTGGCGACAGGTACTATTAACAGCCCATGGTTATACTTTACTTTACATTGCATTCCTTTCGTGGAAATGTAAATCCAAGCAGTCTCAGCAGATCAGTTTTTAGAACGATAGCTAAAGGTTGGCGCAATTTTTGAAAGCAACTTAATCCAGAAAAAGTAAATGTTATAAATTTCACTTTTGAAGTCAAAATTTCGTAAAAAATACATCACAAGCATCAACAGTTTAGCGTTATATTTTTCAAACGGTAAGCTAGTTTGACGCAATTCTTGAAATAAACGAAATCCAGAAAAACGAATTGTTATAAATTTCACTTCACAGATTTTCTGATGTCTGACATTGAGTTTAGTTTTTTTGTAAGTGCGAGTATGTTAATTTTATCCCTTAAGTAATTTGACAATCATACAATTTCTTGCCATTAAATTAACGTATTAGTTATTTATTTACCGAATAATTTAAATTCACATTCATATAATGACATATTCATATTTTTATATGTGTGTATGAACATATATAGAATATACTCGTACTTATGGTTACAGTTTGTTTATTTATTTGATTATTTTCATGTTTATTATGTATATACCATATTTTACACATACATTACATTACATTAGTATAATAAGGACATATTTTCCAAAAACACCAAAAACACACGCTTAGCTTTATTTGAAGGAAATCCGTAGTCCTCCTATTAACGCCCTTATAAATCAGATGGCAAGCCGAGTGGAGAGGTGGAAATTCTCGTTGTAAGTACATATAAAATAGGTTTTAGTGGTTGAGAAATGCCTTCGGACGACTTTTTTCAGGGGAGGTCCCCTTTGATGGAAATTCTCGTACTGGGGTGAAAGGAATATTTAAGTTAACAATTAGCATAAACCCTCACGATTGCTCTGGGAGTAAGAGAGCATCATTGACGACAAACACATATTGCACACATCCATGCAAGTACACATTGGATCGCATTGCAAAAGGACAACAGCAGGATGGCAATTTGTCAACTGTCGCCAGCACAAAAGAGACTCCACTCTACTCCTTTAGATGTTTTGTCGCAGCAGCCAATTTGAGGGAAGGTTTCCTTCCTACATGATTGACGACCACTCACCTATATGACGCGAAGAGCATGGCCCGCGCCTTATGCGGTATATGAATGTGTATAGTATTCATAATTATTTAAGAAACGCACACTTGAATGACTCTCAGACGAAGCGAACGAATTCTCAGTCCGACCTCAAACTGTTGACGACGATTGGGATATGTCAACGAGTCTGGTTGACATGTGTAAGTGTTATGTGCGACTACCATTTTTGTCATGTATTGTTTCTGTGCTTTTTGTAAAGATTTCACTCATAGCCATAGTGCTATCATAGTCATAGTGCACAACTGAAATGTTTATTGAATTACCTTCTTGCTGAATTTGTTTAGTTTTCTTTACGGTGTAGGAACTTTTCATTTGAGCTCAATGGAGGGCATACTCCCGCTTGGTTAATAGCTATAAACAGGTATAGCCGACAAATATAGATTCAAATTTGATAATTCTAATGAAGATTTCAATATTGCGGATTGCGGATACATTTGAATATTCATATTGGGCACAGTGGCTCACACGAACAAGGGTACTTTACAGACACAGACATAAAGTTAGATGATAGATTAAGATACATTCACCGAGACAGACACGATTTGATGCTTCTGCAATGACATATTTAAAATCATAGTAATTTAATGTGTCAAGGTCGAGCCCAACATACTATGTATAGTTGTGTACGGCTGTACTGTTTGATTCCATCGGATGCCTATCGGATGTAGTGCCACATGGCCGTGGGTTTGCGGGCATTGTTAATCATGTCGTGCCAGTGCTGGCAGCCTGTACCGCTCTCCTGGGGGCCTAGGCCGCAACAGCCAATTTCCGCTGCCTCGCTACCAGTCCCAACAACATAGATCTACGGAGGGAAGTGAGAGGAGGAGAGGAATTTTGAATTAAAACAGAGACATATGTAAAATGGGGCCATTGGCTTGAATTAGCAGCAGAGCCTTAAAAAAAAAGAAAAAGGCTTCTATCAGGTCACTGCCGCCGCAAGGTTACCTCAATGGCCGCACTGTGGAGATAATTTGATTGCAGGTTAAACGTGAACGCCTCGTTCCAGATAGGATTGGTGGGATCGTCCGACTTGGTAATGCTTGTCTTCTTCTTCTTGATGCGCTTGCCATTTTGAATTAGATAAATCTGTAAAAAATTCTCAAGTTAAGGTAGGCTTAACTCCCCTACAGATTATAGAACCCACCTTCACATACGGCTCCTGTACAGTGTCCAAATTTCGGGCCTTCATTATAACAACCGTCAAACGTTCCGCTTGAGGTAAATAGTTCAAAGAGCACAGCAACTCCGGTCGATCCTCTTTGGGCTTTTTAGTCCGCAGCAAATCTCCCCAGATCTAGGAGAGTATTCGAGTACAATCGTATGATTAGTAAACATTCTACCCATTCTAGTGCCACTCACCTCAACTGACTTGGACAAATCCAAACCATCCACAGAGAGGCGAACCTCCCCGATTATATCATTATGTGAATAGCGATCGTAGTCGAGCACCTGCAGAATCAGTTCCTTGCCCTGCAGTTGATCTCGCGAAACCGGAAACTTGAAGTGATGGTCGAAGTACGGATTGGATTCGCCGCGATGGATGTGCGTCTGTCGCTTCCGGCTGTCTACTTCTGGCTGGAGCATCAGACGGACGTAGGGGTCGCGGAAGCCACCTTCCTCGATTGGGCTAAGATTGTGAGCTGGCGAGGCGAGTATGTGTGAGAAGTTAATTTAAAATCTCAAAGCCATTCGATCCACACAAACCTTCAATCAAATGTACGGTCAGATCGAACAGATGATAATCGTATTTCACACGCAGGTGAAGTCGACCCATTGCGTGACTCGACTCCGGCGCTGTTAGGTAGACGGGTCCGTCAGGCAATCGATACAGATCCGGCTGAAGCGCCCCCAAGGGAGACGCTGGACCCATGGCGGGATCCATGCCAGGCTGTGATTTTGGCGGTATTAGCAGCGGCGACAGGCAGCGACTCCCCGCCCGGCCCCCAGCCACAACTGCAGTGCCTCCGGCAAACGATGCGAGGCTGCTCTGCGATGGACTGGGGGTGCGCATGTCCCCCGGATCGGTTATGTGAGCGGGACTGCCGCATCGGGCGTCCAGCGAGATGGTGCGCATCGGACTGGGGGATCGAGCCAGGTGGTGGGGGAAGGCTGGTTCACTCGGCAACGAGCTACGTCCGTCCGGTCCAAAGGTTCGTATTTGGGGAGAGGAACCGCGATGACCCTGCGTTTTGAACTTTCGATAAGCATGAAATGTCGGATGTCAGGAGGACAGAGAGTAGGGACTGGAAATCAACACTTACCGAATGCCGGGATGGGGCACTGTCCACGCTGCTCTGGCTGGATATGGACGGCGTGCGCTGGAGTCGCGGCGGAAACGAACGGCTCTGGTGATGCAAGTGCAATGGACTGTGAAAGACTTCGACGGGGCCGCGCAAGGTGTCTGTTGAAGAAACCGCTCCCAATCCCAGTCCCATGTGATTATTTATACCCATGGCCAGGCCATGAACCTGTCTAGGCGGCTGGATGGGTTGCGATTCCTTGGCTATGTTGACTTCCTGTGGGGATACATAGGATACATGCAGATTTCGAAGGATTAGGTATTCTGCTGAGGGGATTGCCCTACTAATATAAGAACCTCCGAGTCCGTGGTCAAATCACAGCTATCGCTGCCACTACCGGCCGAAACGCTTCCTATCCCACTTGTGGTGGAAGTCACAGACGAGGCCGACGGCGGTGGTGTCATTGGCTGTGGAGGCGGTGTTGTCGCGGTTCCCGAGGAGCTGGGTGCTGCCGATGCCTCGCTAGTGGTTGGTATGGTGCTATTACCCGCCGTACTGCTCCCACTAGCGCTGCTCTCGTCTCCGGAGTTCCGGTCGATAGTTACGCGCCGAACCGCACCCACACGCTCCTTGGCCATCCGGGACCAGGACTCAATTCGTTTGTGTGCCAGCCAACAGGCTGCCGGACCCAGGCCGCTCATCGCTTCTAATCAGCAAGGACTATGGCTCTCTCAGTATAAATTTGGTCTTTGACTCTATCTTTGTTCTGTGAAATGAGAAGGTATTGTTGCTTGGCTACCTTGAAGCTTCAGCTTCAGCCAGACAGCTGCTTCATTGCTCCTCTCGGACAATTCTCCACTATAATGGAAAAACTCACCTACTCCCTACCTCTCACATAAGCGTCAGAATTAAGTTCCAAGTGCAAAACCGCTTAGGAAAAAATATACTGTACACAGGACGGGGAAAGGATGTAAAAGCGAATGAGAGAATGTGCGGTTTCGACCTGTCAACCTTGAAAGGGGCGTTAATTATGCGCCTTGATGGACATCAGAGGATCCACAATGTGTGGGAGAACGCGCATCACTAACCATGTGAACTAACGAACCACCAAACAACTCATACATATTTTTTCTATTCGATTCGGAACATCGAATAAGATGAAATCATTTAGTAGGAATTTGCAATGTTTAATCTACAACAGAGAAAAAAATTTCCTTTGGCAAAGTGTATAAATATAAAGAATGAAACTTTCCTCACTGTTCTGTAAATCAAGCAATTCCCAAGAGAGCGATTTGTCTTAGGGTCAAAAATTCGCTTTAGCTACTGCTTTTGCTTTCAGTCCCTTTCCCTCTTCTCTTCTCACCCGATTCCATTCCGTTGCCCGTTACGCAGCGTGGCGAAAGGCGAAATTCGAATTCATTGGCAGTTGTACACGCCCAAGTGCCGCCGTTTAATCGAACATACAGAGAACAGAGAAGCAACGTATGAGTATCAGTAACAGCATCAGTGGAGAAGGAACAGGAGGGGTTGTACCCCTCATACAATACAAAAGTGAACAAAAACGTATTTTTCAAGTATTAAATAAATTAAATGAAATTAAGCACGTGTAGCGAATGACATCAAAACAACGCAACATCCCAGAGAAGAAAGAAAGAAAACTCCTAGAGAGAGAGAGACAGAGAGCGCGCGCTCTTCTCCTCTTCAGAAGGAGGTGGTGACATGGAGAGAGGTAAATGAAACGAAGCAAAATCCAGGAGCAACCCTCATATTGGTTTGGATAGTAAAACTGAGCTCACTCGGTCAATGATAAATATTGTCCAGGTCTGTGTTTGTGGCGCACTCACAGGCACTCATGGCGGATGTTAACTGCTAAAGTGTGTATGTGGTACATATGTACATATGTGGCAGATCTGGTACAATGATTTTTATTGATTTCGTAGCATCACTTTCGATGTTTTGGATCGCTTTAGCTGATGGTCCTGAACACACACTCCGCAAACCGTAACGTGAATTTAAAATCGAATTAATTAAGCAAACTCAACTCTTATATTACAATACATTTGGATTATCAAAAAGGAAAACTAAACAATTGGGACAGGTTCAAGACAAGGTCTAAACCATCAAACATTTTAAAAATGAGTAGATACGCTTCGTTTGCGTCAAAACTTTTTTACCCGGTACTCAGTCAGTGTATATGTTAATACATACATATTTACATACATTCATTTATATGTACATATGTAACTTTAGTGGGATACTTGGACTTATAGACATATGTACTTAACCTCATTTTTTTCGAATTTTACATTTTATATTTGTTTTTACATCTGTCATCTACATCTACAGAACTTCTCCCGAGAACTCTCCCAGAGACCCACACTGTATGACCAAGAGTGTGTGACCGAGAAAGAATGACAATAATAGACTAGCATAAGAAAAGCTTCTGGACGGAGTGGAGGTAGCTATTGAAATTAATTTCTTCATTCTGCCTATAATTATAATCCAATCTAATCCCAATTTGGTGATCTGATAGATACATATGTAAATATCTTCATTTCCTACGTAATTGCGTTTTTTGTTTTCTCTTATCTTTAAAATTGTGGATACAGCAGATTTTGTGATAGCATAAGGAGGCGGGGACTAAAACAAAATAAACACACATTTTTTGGTATATAAAGTTAGGCATTAACTATATTTTTGACCAGAATATCATTCTCAGAGTTCAGAGGTGCCAACCCCAAATCCCTCTAGATCCCTCAAACTATTAGAAGTGAGCATCAGCAGAGGACCACCGACCGACAGCAGAGGAGTGCCGAGTGCCCGAGAATGGCGAAAATATCCGCGGTAATTCCATTAAGATTCAGCCAACCGCACCATTGCTAATTGACACCTATGTAAACTGCATTCAAAGCGATAAACAGCCAAGCCCACAATTTTCACGTTTTTCACCCCAAATTGATACAAAAAATCACTGCAAAAATACCCCAAACAAAAGAATTTGTGAGTGAGCTAGCCGAACCCTGTGGAGAGCATGTGGCAAGACAACCCCCGAGGGAACGCACTCGCCTCACCTCCACTCGAGCTGAGTGCCCAAATATCAGATTAAAATTTTCCACCTTGTTTGATATTGCTGCGATTGGTAAATGGGATTTTCATGGTTCGAGCATTAATAATTTTAGATAATTTATTAGGGTAGAGTAGACGCGATATCGACTTTCATTTTTATACCCGGTACTCCAAGGGTAAATAGGGTATATTGTATTTGTGCGGAAAAAGTTTAACACAAAAGTATATACATTCTTGATCAGCACCAATAGCCGAGTCGGTTTAGCCATGTCTGTCTGTCCGTCCGTCTTGTTGAGCGCCTAGATCTCAGAGACTATAAAAGCTAGAGCCACCAAATTTTGCATCCATTTGGCTGTATTCTCACTCTGTTACACGTGTATTTCAAAACTTCGCCCCAACCCCTTCCGCAAACTGCAAAACGGTGCGGTATCCACAGTTTTGAAGATAGAAGAAACTAGGAACCATTCTGTAAGAAAGGAACATATCTATCAGATCTGCGAATTGGGATCAGACTGGATCATTATTATATCCAGAATGAAAAAATTTATTTTCAGTGGCTACGCCCACCCCGACCAGCAGCTATTTTTTTATTTTTTTCACTCTCTCTCATTCCACACTCTGCTTAGTTTAGTGTGTGGCTCTAGGGGAGGGGGCGATGTGATGTAGATGACATATGAGGAAAAAAGTAATTTAAAGTAAAGTAAATTAATTTGCAGACCAAACCCACCCATTACAGAATCTGTTTTTATTTTTTGCACATTCCTCATTACACACTCTGGTTCGTGCAGTGTTCTACTCTAGGGGAGGGGGCGAGCTAAAAGATCGTGTTGGCGTGAGAAGTTATGTAAATGTGGATGGCAGATGTAGAAAAAATTTAAAATGTCAAATGTACCGGGTATAAAAGTTGTGAAGCTTAAGAAAGGTCTCACATGTCCCTTCTCGTTTGTTTTTGTTTTACAGGAGTATCTATGTGTTGACACGTTAAAGCTCTGAGAATGACTTCACTCTGACAACTCCCCTAATGTACTTCAAGCGTTTTCTCTTACCGAGATAGCTAGATGTGTGTGCAGGAGCCATGAGAAATGCAAAACTTTTTCGATTAAAGTATTGTGCATCTCGCCGATTCTAATTATTTCCTCAAAGTCATTTCAAACTTTTGGCTCAATCTTTGATCGATCTTTCAATCCCATTCCATTCGGCAAAATATTAAGAGTGCAGCTGAACTGGTCCATCCATTAGCTTTTATATCAGAAATCCCATAGTTGCATAATGGTATATCCCTGCCTATCCCAGATGGTCAAAAATACCTGCTTTAAAGTGCTATAATATAAAGAATACTTGTTCAGCTTGCAACTCCCCTGATCAAATTGCATCTGGTTCTCATGGTTAAATACCGCTTCAAGAAGAGAATACCGAATCAGATTACCCAAAAAGTTGTAAAATTTTGAATGCGGCACGTTGCACTTACTTTGCGAATGTTTATGGATAATCTGTTTTTATCAGTTCTGTGGGTAGGACCAATTAGGTGTGTCACGACCGCAAAAAAAAATATACGGTAGTTTGCCTATTGGGAAATGCTCAGCATTTGCTGGCACGAACAGGAGCTTTCTCTTTCCGTCCCCGCTCTTACATTGTAGCTGTCAGTGGCAGACAGTCTGTCTCACACCCCCGTTATGGCGTTCATTGTGCTGCATACATTTTAATCATCTTAGCACAATAGTTACTATTATTGTATATTGCACTAATTTTTATAGATTACTCTCCCTGCCACAGACACGGCACAGCTCAGCAGCAACGACTGTCACTCCTGTCTGCACTATCATTGAGCTTGAGCCTGAGCTTCGTCAGCCAGCTCCACTTTCTCTCCTACCGACATTCACTAGCTGCACTCTAGCTTAAGGCCAAAAAAAAAACCCTCCAGCCACCACACTTTTAGCTGACAATAGAAATGGATATTCTCATTGCTGTTATTGTTCTTCCTGAATTTTTTCTTTGTACACCCTACATGGCCAAACCCACCCTTAAATACATAAATTCTCTTGAGAAGTCTCTTCCAAGTCCTTCTGGCTGTTTTGCCAAGATCATATCACGGTCACAAAATATGAAAATGTATTCAAACTAGAACCAATTTAATTATCTTTAAGGGTATTAACCGATTTGGCCCATGAAGCTAGCCTTTCTTTGCATGCATTTGATTGTACATCCATACGTACATATGTACGTATTTATGTATGTATATGTATGTTCTGGACTTCGTTGTTTGGGCGTATGGTTGCTAGGGCACTCAAGGTGTGGTTTTGCAGTCGTCAAAAGACTGAAAGCTTTTCTGCGTGCTATTTCCTAGTACAAAAGGCTTCAACGTCTTAAGAGAAATAACTATGTGGGTTAACGAGTAAAATGGGAGGAGAATGGGAGGAAGAGTTAGCCATGGATTTCGCTCTAAGAGAAAAGTTGTGCATTCTCTAAAGGAGCATTACTGCACTTTAAGTAAATTTAGAAAAGCTTTACATTTATTTGAGTTTGATACCTCACAGACTCAACAATTATTATTTGGAAAATACTCAAATTCAAATTCAAAGGGGCTTCCTAATACCTAGGTTGATGACTATGTTGTGTAGACAGCTGTTGGCTAGTGCAGAGAAACGGCTGGCTATCGCGTTAGAAGGCTGAGCACAACCTCTGCACTTTCCTAAACATAATCCAATCTATACAAAAAAAAAAAACAATTAGGAGTCAAATGACTTGTGCAAAATTTTATTGTTCTCTTGAAAAAGCCAAACAATCGGCCGGCCATCTTTTGACGCATGTCTTCTAAGCCGTAATGTAAGCCGGGTTAAAACGGAACAGGAACATGAAACAGGGAACAGAATGGGAAAATGGCTCAAATGAACAGCGCACATACTCTCACAATGAGATTTCCGCTGCATAAGTCCCTCGTAATCTCATTTAAATAATTGTGGCTGACAACGGGGAACAATAGACTAACACACACACACACATGGAACAGAGAGAAGACAAAACCAAATCCGCAAACCTCGGCTGCTGTCCAGTGGCTAGCATTGGACGGAGTTTCGGACGCAAACGGTCAGTGATCTGAACGTGGCCGGAAATTAAAATGTAAAAGGGCGGTAGCTGATTTTACGCATACGCACACACACCCAAAAGCTGAGACAGAGTTTAAAAGATGATCTCAGACAGGGTGGGGTGAAAAGAAATAGACTCATTTTTTCTAGAACTCTATTGAGAAACTGTAATTCATCGTGTACTTTTTTTTACCTAATACGGGTGGGAAATTGTCTTACGTTGCTCCTGCTGACAGTCCGCCCACTCTGATGCACTTTATTGGCTATACAACTAGAGTTGATTGTGACACCTAAGCATGCAGAAGTTTATTGCTCGAAACTAGTTTTCTTTTTTCCAATTGATTTGCTTTAGTGATTTCAGATAGTTGTATACATCTTCGGTTTAATGTTTTTAGACGAAACTCTTTGAAATCAAATTAAACAAAATTTGTATCCCCATGCTTATATACGATATACATATATAGTAAATGGGCAAATTGATTATAATATTTGCTCAATGAGTTCTGAAGCAGGCCTAAAACAAAATCTTGTGTGAAAATCAATATTAAAAAATGTCGATAAATTTAAGAAATGCAGTGCAATATGCGCAGTTGTTGTGTGGTTGAGAAAACCCTGAACACTTGTTTGGGTAGGGGCAACACTTCGAATTCAGCTCCAGCTGATAATCCGCTCATCAAACGTCAATACAGTTCGTAATGCAACTGTGGGAAGGACGACAACAAGGGGAAGAAGTGGAGGCCCTGCTCAGGACCGGGATCGAGTCCGGGTCCGGATGCCTGTCTGTCAAGTTATTTACAATGGCGACGGTAGATGCGAGTGAGGTACATTTTTTGTGGGGCTAACCTCAGACAGACAGAAAGGACATCATCTGTTGCCTCCCGGAGGCTAGAAATTAATCACCAATACAATGGGAATTGTGCGGCTGCATTGCATCGATTGCATTGGCGGTGGCAGCTTTTCCTGGGTGCCTCTACATGGTTCTGCTTCTACATCCATTTCAATCGGTAAATAGCCCGAGGCCACACACATGAGGTTAAAAAGGTTATGAGGGAATGTGTTTAATGCTATTTGCTCCATTCTGCTAGAAGTTTTTGTCTGTGTTTCTCTTTCGGCGAGAAGGGAGCTGAACTTCGACGATAATTTTCACAACATGTTTTCATATCTTTATGAGTTGTTTGAAGTCTTCGGAAGAAATTAAACAGTAACTTTTCAATTTTCTAAGCTCTTTTAAAACTTAGCACGACAGCCTAATTGAATTAGGCAAGTTCAACACAAGTTTGGAAAATAAAAATATAAGTACAATTTATTAAAATAATTCAGAATCGCTATAAGATTCAAATTCTTTATTCCACAATTAGTTGGTAATACATACTAGTAGGTTCAGCACTCCAGTTACTTGTCAACATTGACATTTCCTTGTTTTGTATTCCTGTCCGACAAAGGCTTCCCCATTGTGGGTTTAATCGAAACTAAATCAAACTCTATATTGCCATAAACAAATAGTACAATCCGATAAATGTTTCGGGAACATGTTTTGCAAATCAGTGTGCGAAAGGATTCCTGTCCTTCCAATAGGATCAAAGGAAGCGCACAAACGTTTTGGCAATTAGGCCATTTACCCCTTCGAAAATGAAAGGCTCATTGTCTGGGGGCCCGGCAACAAAATTGCACTCCAATGCATTGACATGATCCGATTTGGTTCTCTTTCACAAAAACTGTACTGGGGATGGAGATGTAGATGGGAGATGGAAGAAGGTGATGGAGAACACTCGTCCAAAATGCATGTTGCGTGCAGTCAACCTTTCTAGGCCTGCCATCAATCTTGTTAGGAGTAACCGAAGATTTTCACAAATGGATTCCGGCACTAAGACATAAGTAAGAGACATTTAACGTTTTAAATTTATCCCCAACCGATTGCAAATTTTTCCTGTGTATACAACTCTTCAATTCCCTCAAGTATTATGACGTCAATGGCCTCTATCTCGGTTCAGCTGCTTATTTGTTGACTTTTACCCAAAGAGTTTCAATTAGGCGCACTTCGCACTATATGAAATATACACAGTGGCCATCCAAATTGTGTGTGTATGTTTATTTTAAATCTTCCAACAAGAGGAGCATTTCATTTGGATGGAACAGTTGTGATTTCAAAAGGGCAGTCGAAGGGGAAAGCATGAAGTGAAAAGAAACTTTATTTGACTTTGAATTGAAGCTAACGAAGAAGAGGTTCGTATGGTTTATGAGCTATTGTTAATTTAACGAAAAGGGCAGCAGTCTGGGTGCAAAATTTGGTGGCTCTAGCTTTTATGGTCTCTGAGATCCAGGCGCTCACCAAGACGGACGGATGGACGGACAGACGGACGGACAGGAAGAAATTGCTCAATCGACTCGACTATTGATGCTGATCAAGAATATATATATACTTTATGGGGTCGGAAACGTATGTGTACTAAGTGCCGGGTATAAAAGTTGTGACGCTCTCGAACGCGTCTTACAACGCTTCTTCTCGTTTCTGATGGTTTTACCTCACAGCATTCGAAATTTAGTGGACGCATCCACTTCGCGCCACATGCTTCTTAATTGCATTTGCATATTACGCTGACTATAAATGTATTAAGCCTGGCCAGGACCAAGACAGGATTCAGTTTCCTCCCACTTAGTGCCACCCATTCTGTAGATATATTTATGCACTGAAGCGAGAAATGCATTGAAGGACAATTAAATCAATCAGTTTTGTTGACCAACCCAAACAAGCATTGAATCGTTGTGGGGAGGAAAAAAATGGGTAATTCCATATAATCTTTTATTTTTATAGTCTTTTATTTGAGAAAAAAAAATCCAAAAATGATGAACAAAATAAAGAGAAAATTGAATGGCTCGTCTATTAAAGCTGATCAAGAATATACATATATACTTTATCGGAATAATTTCTTTCTGTGTGTTATCTATATATGTATCCACGTTTGAGCACAAATACAATATACCCTATTTACCCTTCGAGTACCGGGTAAAAATACTATAACAAATACTAGTATACTCACTGAGTATCGGGTATAAAAGCAGAGGTGCCTTTAGGCGCACACTCACAACGTTTCCCTTGGCATCGAGTTGGCAGGAGAAATTATGTAAAGTTCGAAAAAAGCGAGTACGGTACATTAATCCTGATTGACTTACGGGTATACATGTTATGACGCGTTCGAAGCGTCCCACAAACGTTCATTTTCGTTACAATTTTTAATACCTGAAATCGGTGTTAGTTAATAGTTTTCCCATTCGTGCCATTCATTTCCATTAAGAAATTTTGACTTTAAAAACTCATGGAAAGTCCAAACAAAATTCTACCCTGTGCCTACTATTTTGTATGTGTTGGGGCATTAATTAGGCGTCGGTTTAGGTATCGCTCATTAAAATATATGAAGAGACGGAAGAGCTAAAATTGTTCAACCATCCCAAAACATCCCAAAGCTAAAATTGGGTTTTTAGAGTTGGCGGAACAATTTTAGCTCAGCCGTCACTCCACACTATGCGACTATGCAAAATTGCACTAAAGTTATAAAAAAAATGCAGTATTTTTTAATCAATTTGCCTTTCGGCATTGGAGTCAAGTAAACTAATTTAAATGTACAGCAACATCTGAATTAAGCATATTGTGACCCCCACCTTCTGCTCTTACCATATGCACACACTCCAACTCTTCTTTAGTTACGGCCAGCTAGCCACAAGGGAAGCAAGGGATTGCGAAGCGTGCGGAAGTGAACTTAGAGAGGGTGAGGTTGGGAGTAGGAGGGTGCACAGGACATCATACATATTTATGCAATTTATATGCATAAGAGTGGCCTTATCTATTGAGGGGTGGTCGTGTGTGGATGTTTATGTACTATCTAAGTAATTGTAGGGAGCTGTTAGCCATGGCTTAACAAGATGAAAGCTCGCGTTAAAAATAAATCGTTATGATCGATCATTCAGCCCATATCATGGTGCCGGGGTATTATAAAAAAAAAATGTCTCCTTGCTTATTATTTAGCCATTGTAGGATAACACTACTCGACTCCAAACTTGGGCATTCTATAAAGCTAATATTACTTTTTTCGACTTTTCTTCAGATTTTAAAATCAAAATGTAAGAAATTCAGCAAAAAAAATAACCTTTTTGCATTTCTAAAAATTGATATTTTTGAAACGGAAAGCTAAAGCCACAAAGCGTTTGAGTATACATTATATGAAGATGCATTCATCAGCTTTTTATAATGGCTAAGTTCATTACCGGATTTAAGATACGTTCGGCCATAAAAAAAATCTCTCATTCCACGCCCTGCTTCGTGCAGTGTGCGCCTCTAGGGAAGGGGGCGAGCTAAAAGAGCGTGTTGGCGTAAGAAGTTACATCATCTACATCTAACATATGTGAAACAAATGTAAAATGTAAAACTTGAAAAAAAACCTTTAAGGTACACATGTACTACTGAGTACCGGGTATACAAGTTGTGACGCGTAAGAAGCGTCTCCCCTCTCGTTTTTGTTATCCAGGTGCAATAATTTGGCGACCAGGTATTGTAGGGATAGTCGGATGAGCTATAATTGGTTGAACATATAGTAAAAGTTTTATTAACAAATTTTAATTCCCCAAATTTATCAGAAAAGGCGATTCGGTTCCTTATGGAAAAACAAATTCGGTTTTGCCGAGATTTGCTACGTGATATGTATGAATGAACATGAATCCTTGTCCCCCAAGAAAACGGGTCCCACTGAGACTTTTTACTGTACAATTTGTGTAAAGGTGCATCCCAAGTGGAATTTTATTTTCTCTGGTTCTCTGGCTTTGTAAGAGAGGGAAAGAGAAAGGGCACTAAGAGGAAACAACAAATGCGTCTGGGTTAAGATGATCCCTCCACATTTCACTCCACGAACCTCTCTCTTTTATTCTTGGCCCGTTATGTTGCAGTCATTTTCTCAATTTCTTAAATTGTGACAAATTGTGTGGCACATGCAAGATGTCTTGTGGATAAATCCAGCGCGTGTCCTGCTCTCTCTTCCATTCTGGCACGACTCGTCTTACTCTCTATTTCTGAGACTGCTACATATTATTATCCACAAAACGCTGACATATATTTCTATTATACGAGTATTCTCCCTTCCAATGAGGGACTCGACTCCCGTCTAGGCAACCGTAGTGCTTACATATACCAGACCAGTCCCAGAAGCCTTTCAATGCCATTTTGATAGAAGAAGAAAGGGGTTAGGTCTGGACTCAAAGCCAAAGCACGCGAACAAAAATGGACCCTAATGTGAGATGAGACCAACAGATGACAGGCGAACATATTCGGCATTGATTCCGGATTCGAGAGACGTGCTCCATCATCTCTGATGAACAGGAGTGAGGTTTTCACTGCCACAACTTCACATGCTACATTTACACTACATTTGTCTAGGGGGCCTGTCCGCCTGCCTTGTGCCCCTTAACAAATTTGTGCACTCGCCTGATTCGTTATCTAAAAATAACTATATTAACTTTGCTTTTTGGTCTCGCTTCTGCCTAGCCTTAAAATGATATGTTAAAGATGTGACAAACTGAACTGGACCTGAATATTGGGGCTTTCCCCCATTGAAAGCTACACATGTCAAAGGACAAGGCTCATACAAATTTGTTGATTTTTTATTTTGGTCGTTTCGGCGCCAGGAGAGAAAATTTTCAATTTTCAATACTACTATGTATGTACTTATGTATGCTCTTCTGTACATAGATAAAGTATTCATAGATACACATTGCAGATGTTACTTATTAGGTAATTTGCTATGTAAATTAATAAGTAAATAATATATGATCTGAGATAAGTTTTCCACTTCAGTGGCAGGAAGGCGAAGTATAGAAGGAGCCACAGCCAGCCAAGCAACAGTTTCGACGACACTTTTACCTTCTTTAAGTTCTCTATAGGTTACACACACAGACACACACTGCAGACAGGAAGGGATGACAGAGCGCTCGGCATGAGCTTCGTTAACATTTTTCAATAAAAACACTTGGCCATGTTGCAGGAACACACCACAAAAGGCAAATGCACAGGCACGCTCAAAGGAACACACAAAATCACGCGAATAACAGGAACAACGCAAAACTCAATTGAAAGTTTTCTCTTGGCTTCCATTAATTTTTGTTCAGCGATTTTCTGTTGGTAGCTATACACATTCCAGAGAGATATCCGGGGAGGGAGACGAGACCGAGAGATATATGTTCCTCACATTGGAGCTGTACGCGGTGTTCTGATTCTCAATTCGAGCAACAGACGAGCTACAAAGTCACGGACTCCGGCAGCGTACAACAAGTAGCAAAAAAAAAACACAGTTGTTCGAATATTCGCCTGGTCCTGTTGGCCTTGCCCTAAGCGTGCGATGAGGATACGACGCGACGGAATCGCTTTTAATTCGAACTTCGAAAGCTTTTTCGCAACTTGTTGCCTTGTTTGTGCGTTTGATGGAGTCAAACAGCTGTCAAACGCTCTCTCGCGCATCTTTCAGAGAGTACAAATCGTTTGTATTTTCAAAGGTTGTGTTTTCTTGACTAGTTTAATCCAATATCTACGGGTCTAGGAGATTTTCTTCGCCATTGAATACAATATAGACCCATCTGAAAAGTCGAGGCTCTAATCAAATACCTCGTTGAGCAGAATTCGAAACATATACATTTTTTAAAAGTGAAAGCGACTTTCACCTTGAAAGCTCTCTGAAAGAGATAAGAATTGTATGTATACATACATATTTACATACTTATGTGCAAGTATGTATTTGCCGCCTTAGCAAATCCCTCGATTCAATTTGTTGAATACTCTTTGCCGTTTTCCGTTAGCTAATGAACTTCCATAATTGCGACTCGAGTTACCATAAAGCTTCTGTTGCTCTGCTTCTGCTTGTATTGCATAATTATACCTATGTACCTATAGATGTAGTTCTTGGTCTGTCCTTACCTGTTGTCATATTTGCCCCTGAAAAAAACACACACACCAAACGCAGTACAACGAAGCTGACATTGAGAATGCTGGAAAGTAAGTTTACCCATGCACTCCTCCCCTCCATCTAACCCTATTCTATCAGACTTCTTCGTTCGCATTGTGTTTGCGACAGGCAAACACACAGAAGAGTGCGGGTGTTTTTATATTTATGTAAGTCAGTGGGTTTGTAGATACTTGTTGTGAAAAGGAAACTTTCCAGGCAGACGACTGCTTGAAGTATAACGCATCAGACCCGTACTAGACACAGACATAAACAGGACCAGAGAAATATCAGTAGGTAAGGTTCGGTGAACAAGGGTGAATTAAGTGGGTATAATCGGTTTTATGTTTGTTTAAATTGTTCGATCTATAAGCTCTGGTCATGGAACTGGAACTGGTCATCCGGCTGGCGAGTCCTAGTTAGCAACATTTTCTTTTTATAGTTATATAAATACATTAATCGTTCATTTAATTTTTCATTTCATGTCGTTAGATACGAATGTAAGCCAATATCACTGGCAGAGTAGAGACGGAAGTTCCAGCCCCTGGCAGACAGACAGCTTAACTGCACAGTGCTCTCTATCTCTGGCTCTGACTGTCTCTCTCTCCCTTCCTCGATGTTTTATATTAGCTTCCTTCGTTCTTTTTCATTTTCTGTATCAGCAACAAGTTGCTTCTTCTATAAGCCCCCAGCCCGGCCACCTGGGCCGACAAAGTTGCACGCACTTGGCAAAGGCGGAGGAGGAGGATGCTTGGATTGGAAGATGTGATAAGAAATGGGCTTTTGTCCTTTGTTCTTGTTGTTATCATTGTCGATGTCGTTTTGCCTGGAGGTATTCGTACTCGTAGGATCAGTTCCGGTCGCCCCCTTCATGTTGATGTCAGTTAAGTTGATCTACTCATTCAATCTTTTCTTTTTTTAACAATAGCTTAATTTTTCGTGAGTTTTGTTCTGAATTAAGGCATTTTGTTGTATTTTCGCATATGTTTCCATATGTTTCTCCAAAACTATCGCCTTTGATTTCCTCCAATGAGTATATGTATCTTTAATCTTCAGGATTAGCCAATAAGTATGTTTTTCATGTAGCTTACGGAATAATCTTATGGCAATTTACCTTTTCTCCAACCATTTCAATCAATAATTCAATCAAGAAGTTCATACATTCATAGGGCCGACTGCGTGTCTGTGTTAACTTTTACCTTCTTTACTTTTCATTCGGGGCCAAATGGAATAGCGCAAATTTGAGCTGATTTAATGCAGATATCAGATTGTGTGTGGTGTGTTTAAGCACTTTGTATAATGTAAAGCCGGGCTCGTGCTCAATGACTTCCGTTTCATACACACACACAAAATAGATTTTCTTATATGTACATATGTATTTTCCTTAGGAGTATTTATGTGAACCCCTCACCATCTTAGCATAAAAACATTGTCCTGAACGGATTGAAAATAAAGATATCTGTAAGATAACGAGTAGCTCGGTCATTTCACGACGAAGACACAAATCTTATTTCAAACAGGCGCCACTGGACGAATGTGCGACGCCACCAAAATGGCTTCATCTTTTCGAATTCCTCCAGAGCTAAGTGCCAGAATACATACTTACTATGTAAGTATGTATGTACAAACTTACATATGTACATGGTGAGAGGCTTTTTAATGGGTCAATTAGGTGTGGTCAACCATAGCCTGGTTGCCTGGTTTATGTATATTTGTATGTATGTACAGCTGTGTGCAATGAAATAGTAGTGCCGCACCTCACCACTTTCAAAACTATTTTTAAGACATTTTCAATCATCCAAATTAAACAAGTGATACCTTTTTAGAAAGTCTGAAATGTACACATTAGAAAACTGAAGAAATCCTGGAGCATTTGCATTCCATCTTCTTGTTTTACATGACTCTGCAAAAATACCCATGAAAAGTGCTGTTCAATGAAATAGTAGTGCATTTTTTGAAAATCGGAAAAAAAACCGAAACTCAAGTTAATAGGTTCTAATAGTTCTTGAGGTTTAATATTTAGTTGTTTATCAATTTTGATTTAATTTCTTCCTTGCTCCCGCCAGGAATAAATCAATAAGGTCCTGCCCAAGCTTACATAGGGTTTTAGCCAATATTTTGATAACCACTGGCTCTCACTTTGCTCTGGTTGCCGGAATTGCATTTATTATAATGCTTTTGGCATCCCCCCATAATATTTTGATGACATTCAGATCCAGGGACTGATTTTAGCATGGAAAAAAACCGCTATTTTCAGGTGAAATACAATTTCTGGCGATCTTTCTTGAGTATTTCGGATCAATATGTTGTTGAAAGAATCTTTTTAAAGGTATTTTTCAACTGAAATATTAATGTAATGTATGAAAAAGTATGCTAGCCAATACAATTTTGTGAAATGCTCCAACGAAAGGATAGGAAGTGGCACTTCATATGGGATGGAACTCATAGGGCTCAACCCAACATGCCCAATACCTTTTTTTTTCAAGAATTCGTGCACTAATATGATGTCTGTGTACTCCAAACATATTCTTTTTAGGGCTTCTTACCATATTATACAACTTTACACTCATCAGTAAAAAATATTTAAGAGTAGCTTTCTGGGACTTCTTGCAATTAAATAATGTGTAGTCTGCTGTCTGCGAACTGTCATAACACTTACAGAGCGATATAAAATTTGTTTCATAATTTTTGAGGATATTGAAGACCTTGACCCAACCTTCGACCATCTTCGACCAAGTTCTAAAAGATAAGTTTTTCGCATAAAAGATCAGTTTTCAGGGATTCTAGTTCTAGTTTCTAGTTAAAATGGTTAATTGCAATAGTAAGAATACATTATTACTTAGTTTTTAATTCCATTATACCTCTTCGCTTTAGTTTTTAATCTAAATCCTAGGTATCCTCTACTAGAGAAAACAATAGTTTTCTCAAAGCTCCAAAATCAAAAATACAGCCATGTCCAAACATTTCTTTCATCAAAATATTTAATATAATAGATTAAGTTCCGGCACTACTATTTCAATGTTGTACACATTTTTTTTACAATATGGGTCAGACTAAGAATTAAAAACGCATTTAATTATATTTTGTTTCAATTCGTGATAAATATATAGAAAAAATCGAATTTTCCTGATATTTACCGTAGCTTGACCATTTTACTGCCCTTGCACAACCCTCGGCAAAATAACAATCAACCCTGAGGTCTTACAGAGATGACAAAAACAATAGGAACAACAATAAAGCTTTCAAGCTTTACCAAATTTGCTTTCTCGCGCTAAAAATGTACTAAAAGGTAAGTGACAGCTTTTCAAAGCTTTAATGTTAATAAACTTAAATATTCCCATGAGTCAGTCTAGTCCTCCCCGCAGACGGAGGTGGTAAGAATACTTGATACCACAACCGTTGCACCACAGGCGGCCAAGGGATTGCCTCTCCGACGGTGACCGGCTGTCTAGGCAAGCATCCTGGGCACCTGACAAATTTCTCTATCCATTCAGGCCAATTTTCAACGGAATTTCCTTTTACCTAATGATCTTTTAAACTGAGCCAAAAGGTAGCAAGCAATTTCTCAGCCTTGACGAGGGCAATGCTGCGCATTCATTCATAAGGAGTGCTCCGATACCGATGAGCGCATACACTTTAAACTGAAGAGTTTCTGCACTTGAGTCTTTATTCATTCATAAATTGTCTGTTAGCACAGTATGGCTTCCAAAAAGCAGCGGCACTCAAGTACTCTCTGAGAAATCTCTGAGACATCTGGCCAAAGGTGTTTCAAGAAGTGGGATGTAGTAGTGCAATGTAGAAGATGCAAAATATGCAAATTCAATGAGGTGACAGAATGGACTTAAGGAGGATAATATTTGTAGAGTTGTTTTCGAGTTAGTTGGTTTAATAAGTTTAAACTTTGTTTTCTTATGATTTACTTGACCTGTATAAGAGAAATAAACATACACATACAGATTTAAAATATTTATTTCAAAATCTATTCTCAAATTAAGTACAACTCTAAGTATTGCACATATCAAATCCACGTTATTAAGATCTTCAGCCTACGTAATCAATTTTAGAAAGAAAAAACATTTTTGCAACTCTCCTCGAAACAGTTTGCAAACAAAAATATATAATAGCGGAGTCAAGGAGTCCTCCTACCTGCAGCTCTGGTACTTGAGACTCAAGAGGTCGGGAAGCTGAGAGCTCTTCAGCTCAAGTGGAAGAGGCGCACACTTGAGGGCACAGACTAAGAACTGTGAAGAAAACAATCCAGGCAAAGTATCGGTACGAGCAGAAGAACAATTTTCAAGGAGTGCAAAGGTATAGGATACCGAAATTCCGCTTAAAGCCGCCGACGGTGCTGTTTTTGTGCCATTCCCATTCCCAACGATGGCCCAGAGGGTCGTAGGTGCAATTGCGTTTATTAGCACCGCACCCTCACCCCTTGGGATGGCACAATGAGACCTTGTTCAGGTCTTTGTAGTTGTTCGCATTCATTGAACAATTTTCGAATGCTGAATGAATTCTGAATGGAAATTCTTTGAGCAGGTTTCTGATGCGCTTGATTCGCTCTGGGTTTGTCACCGTACTCGGTGCTGGATGGTATTACCTGCACTATACGAAATTATAAGAATCGTCCGGAAAGTAGCTATGAGTTGGCATCATTAATTTGTGCAATTTTAAGTGTCGTGGAAAACGACTGCGACCAACTCTGTTGGCGCACCCGATCCCCAACCCAAATTATGTCCGTGATTAATTAAAAATTCCAATGATTTGGCGAAAAATGTCTTTGTTGTCAAAATTGCGGCTTAGAATCAGAAGACCACACAAACTGTTTCGATATCTTTTATGTTCTGCAGAACGAGTTTATACTTCAAGAGCGGTGCAAATGAATGTATTATTATACCCGGTACTCGATGAGTAAATAGGGTATACATATTATATTTGTGGTCGTTTCCGACCACATAAAGTATACATACATATGAATATAGTAAGTATCAATAGACGAGTCTATATACGTGGTCACGCTCCTTTAGCTCGCCCCCTTCGCTAGAGCCGCACACTGCAAATCCACGGAAGAGGCAGAGACGCGGCAGAGGCAGAGGCCGTACACTGCGCGAAGCAGAGTGTGAATGTGATAATGTGCAAAAAAAACAAATATTAGCTGAGGGACGGGGTAGGTTTAGCCACTGCAAATTAATTTCTTCATTCTGGCTATAATAATGATCCAATCGGATCCAAATTGGTGATCTGATAGATATGGTCCTTCCCTACAGAATGCAGTTTTTAGTTTTCTTTTATCTTCAATTTTGGGATTTTTTCGCCCTTTTGCGGGGACGCAAGGGGGCGGGGCTCATTTTTCAAATACATTTGTAACAGTGTGAGCATACAGTCTGGATGCAAAATTTGTTGGCTTTAGCTTTTATAGTCTCTGAGATCGAGGCGCTCATAGGGACGGACGGACAGACAGACATGACTCAATCGACTCGGCTATTGATGCTGATCAAAAATATATATACTTTATGGGGTCGGAAACGTTTCCTTCTGTGCGTTACATACAACCGTTATTCCCCACAAATACAATATACCCTATTTACTCTTCGAGTACCGGGTATAAAAAGTACTGATACTGAAACCACGGTACTACTGAGTACCAGATATAAAAGTAGTGACGTTGCTCCTTTCCTATCATAGCAGTTTTGTTTGGCCTGATTAAACTTTTTAACGATACATTCATGTGGCCCTTTGTGACTAGCACATACTGTGGCCCTAGGAATATTTATATTCAATAGGCATAATGCCAAGTACCGATAGAATTAGAAAGTGTTAGGAATCAGTTGAAAAAGGTAAAAAGAGAAAAAAGGAAAAAGATCCTTAGGTCGATGTATTGATCAGTATTAATGATAACCAAAACTGTTATTCGTAAATTCATTCCACGCCGCGCAGTGCGAATAGTTCGCACCCTGCAAGTAATTCAAGTCCATCATACCTTAACAACCATCCTATATTAGTCACTAAACCCCTGCTAACAACCATCCTATGACAGATTTCCAAATTTCTCCAAAAGAACCTACTTGTCCAGCAATTTGCCAGGCCTGTCGACTTAAAGACCATCAAAGCCACTCAATTTTGCACATTTTATTAAAACAAAAAAATACAACAGTTGACATGTGTGTCAAATTTAATCTGACAAATTTCCGGTTCAGTTTATTTACATACATACATATATTTCTATACGTGTATATTTTGAACACTAGTTTCTAAATGAGTGGATTAAATACAACTATGTATCTAACTAAACTAAATGTGTCAAACCTTTTGGCTATGGAGTAGCAGATAACAAGCTTCAATACGAGTCCAAAATTTTGTATTTGTAATCGAGATTCTTCAGTTCTACGGTTTTGGTAATAATTTTTATATTTGGTACTTGAAGAATAAAAGGGTTATTTTTAATTTGTGGTCGAAGAAATTGGCGTAAAGCTCAGAAGGAAACTTTTCCGTCCCCATAAAATCAGTCCATCCGTTTTGCTGAGAGCCTATAGACAGAGACTATAAAAGCTACAGCCATCATATTTTGCATCAATTTTGAAGGAAAAAAAAAAAAACAAAAAACGAAGCTCTGTTTCTAATGGTTATATCAATCAGATTCTCGTATTAGGGTCGAATCATTATTATAGCCAGAATGAAGAAATTTATATGAGTGGCTAACCCACACCTACTGCAGGTGGTCATCGACAGCTTGCTCATTCTCTTTCACTCGAACAACATACCTCGTGTAGCAAAAAACTGTACAATTTCAAATTAGATAAAACTCACATGTTTACATAAATGTTACATGTTACGTACATATGAACATATGTATGCATGACTGATACCGACAGATACTTACTGATACCGGGTATTAAAGAAGTGACGCGTAATAACGCGACCCACAACGTTCCTCCTCTTAAGATTTAATTCAGCTACACAATATATTTAAAATTTCATTTTTCAATAACCAATAGGATTTATTTATTCGATTTAATCCATTTAAGACTAACTTTCTGCGCAAAAAACTTATATTTACTGTACATTCGGGAAGTTGATACGACTCACTACCCACATACACTACGCTTCTACCTTCAGCTCGCACACATTGGCGTTGGGAGAGGTCTGAGAACTGCAGCCAGAGTTGGTGGACAGATTGAATGTGGGACTCTCGGAGCCGCCTTTCTTCTGCTTTACGCGACGATTCTGGAACCAAATCTTAACC
The DNA here is from genome assembly GCF_900245975.1 of Drosophila guanche. Taxonomy (NCBI): domain Eukaryota; kingdom Metazoa; phylum Arthropoda; class Insecta; order Diptera; family Drosophilidae; genus Drosophila; species Drosophila guanche. The sequence goes on along the minus strand of NW_022995744.1, from coordinate 518,776 downwards.
TGCTTTTCGGAGAGCCGCAGCCGATTGGCGATCTCGATGCGACGTAGACGGGACAGATAGGCATTGTGAGAAAACTCCCTTTCGAGCTCCAATAGCTGTGTGCTGGTGAAGGCAGTTCGAATCCGTTTGCTTGAATCGGCATAGTCGCTGATGAGTGGGGTGATGTCCGATGCCCCGGCCGAGGACTTCAGTGGAGAACTGTTGGGGGAGCAGGAAGACTCGTGCTTAAAGCGCTTCCCATGGGGCTGTTCATCAAAGTTGGTTGTGTAATCCAGTGAGGCCGACGAAGACGCCGATGGTGATGTACAGAAGCTGCCTGGTTCAGCGAGGGGCAGAGGGCAGGCCGGTCCCGGAGCTCCTGCATATAGCGAGTGAAGAGGCATCTGCTGCGAGCTGCTGCTTGGGTTGGCCGAGAGCGGAGGCGATGGATAGCAGCTCTCATACTGACTGAACCCGCTTGACTTCCTCTTGGTGGCGAAGAGCTGGGCATAAGGATGATAGAGCGAACCGGAACTGGTGCCGGCATGGGTATGGTCATGGGGACGCTGCTGGAGTGCAGCTGCAGCTGCCATTGCTGCCTGCTGCTGTTGTTGCTGTTGCTGGATGCCCAGGGAGAAAAGATAGCTGCCCACATAGCTGGCCGGATATGGCAGAATGGGGATGCTGGGCATCATGGCAGCCGCGGCCACCGCGGCGACTGCTGCACTGGCTCCTTGACTAGCGGAGCTGGAAGGTTCCTTTTTCTTGCTCAAGGGCGTCATATCGCTGAGAAGAGAATCCATCAGAAAAGAGCGCGACATTTTCTTTATTGATTTTGGCCTAGACAGAGGTAGTGAACACGATCGCCGACTGAACGAGACTGTCTGGCTGCTGGACCGCTTTCCGTATCTTATATAGGCATCGACCCTGTCTCGGGGGTTGTTTTCTACGCTCACCCCTGATGGCCAACTCGAGGGTGGTTTGTGGGTCTCTTCAGCCATTAAGTAACCATTTAGCGGCAACTATTGCCATTTACGCTCCGCCATTGGCTCAGATCATTCACAATGGAGGGTAGAGTTCTAGCAGAGGCCTGGCAGAATGAGTGCGTGGCACAATGCGTACCCTCTGTGTGTGAGTGTGCGTTCAGTGTGGAACGAATCTTCCTCACAATATTTGTATTATGTCTCGAGCTTAATTGAAAGTTGAGACTGCTAAACAGCTTTCTAACCGGCACTGAATTGGTTCAGGCTAAGTCAGATCAAGTTACGATTGGTCGCATAGTGCCCAGATTTCAAATTCTCTTCCATTTTGTGCATCTCTCTCTGGTGTAGGTTTTCCCTTCATTCATTTCATGGGTAGCGAGAATAATTTAGGTAAGTTGCAAAATTGTTCCAGTTCTGTAAACTGTTCATTTTACCATCTATATATTATTTATTTTGACAGTAAAAATTTCAGAGCAGCGTCCAGGTGAGGTGCTTGAGAAAATATTCCGCAGTCGCATATTTCACATATTTAATTTGATATTTTTTCGATTTGTGGGTTTTTCCTAGATGCATGAAAAATAATGGTGACATTGGTCTATTCAGATATATGAAGTTTTATCTTAATGAAGGTTTTTCAAATAAAAGTTTATGCTTTACATGTACATACATACGTGTTTATGTACATACCTATGTGTTTATGTATTTACAGACGCATGCAATCTGTGTACACTGTGGCTGGTCAATGGGATAAGTATTTGGAAATATTTGAACACCTAAGGTTTTGTTTTTCCTAGCCAGAAAAGTTGTCTTATAGCAGGATGCAATTTATACCACATGTACATTTGTATGCATGAATGTAGAGATATATGTATGTATTACAGACCACATAATGTATTACCAATCGATTAGTTTGGAATCCATGAAGAAACACAATCCCTTGACCGTTTAATGTAAATTTCATGCCAAGTTATGACCCAAGTGGCTACCGCTGTCGAGTGCTATAGCTATAGTTCTACTGCCACTGCCCTCTGTCTCCTCCTGAACCTAACGCATTGTCAACCAATCTATACCAATCTCCTTTGGGTCCTCGCGTTATTTTATTGATTCATTCTTCTGCTTGTGCAGGGTCGCTGAACAATGCCAGGATCATGCATCAACCGAGTCCATTCAGGTCTGTTTCATTCATTGATGGTCTTGCAGAAGATCCTAGACTCGACGCACGTCGAGCCATTGTCTGCGTAGCAGTGTGTTTTGGTCCGGTCAGGCTATGGTACCAGACAGAGCGACGCCGCTGCCGACGGCTTTCAAACTATTGAAGAAATCGTGTTGTTTTTAGGTTACATTACATAGAATTATGGCTGCAGTTATATCATTTGTTAAATGACTTTAAGGATTTACCTTTAATTGTCCTTTTCATTGCATTGTCTTGAAGGTGCTACATTGTCATTGGCCTGGCAGCAGTTGATCGTATGTTAAGTGGCTATAAAACCGATCACAATTGCTGACGTTAATTGTTGTTCAGCTACTTTGGACCCGGATCTAGATCCCGATGCCTCCATGTAGGCGATTCGATTTTTCGCCTCCTTTTTAACAGTTGTTAGCTTCTGCTTAATTGGCGGGCTGTGCAAAAAAGGACCAGGACCTGGATCAGCATCAGGCCTAGTAATAGGAGCAGCAGCTGCTGTTGTGTTCATATTTTTTGCCGAGATTCCTTGGATTGGAAGCCTTTCTATTTTGTTTCTTTTTTTTTGGCGTTGCGTTGGTCTCGTGCGCAGCAAAAGAACAAGAGCAAATAGTTTCTAGCCGCCTTTTAACAATTGTTTGGGCCCTTAAGATTTATTGACCACTTCCGTTTGTTGTCCATTTAACGCTTGATTGGGTCAGAAACTATTTGTTCCTACAATTAGATCGTGCCCATTCCTCATCTTTTTACATACATATTTATATAAATATCATCTGCTATAGATTTCAAAATATGTATATAGATATATCAAGTTTGTGATCTCGTATCGGAATCACTGAGAAATTTTATTTTAATTGTGAACAAAACTTGACTAAACGCTGAACAAATGAAAGCATAACCAAATATTTATACCCCGAGGAAGAGGAATACTTTCAACCGGATTTATCCAGCAGAAGGGTGGTGTTTCAAGGAGCCTCGAAAACCACCACCGTCTAGGGGAGATCGAGACGAGCCGGCCCGGGTTGAAATGGCTAGAGATTGCGTTAATCATTTATTGACATTAATTGGTTGTGACATTTGCATGTTGACTGATTGTTGTAGTTGCCATTGTTGCTACTTAAATGTGGCGTGCATTCGAGGGTTTGTATATCCAAGTATTTTTTTTATATAACAAATATGACTTTATTATACCATAGCGTAAGTAGTACCTATGTATGTGTGTACATACATATGTGTGTATATGCATACGTAGGAACACGAATACGAGTTGAATTTACCCGTGAATAATGTACTATTAGAATGAGCTTGGAGGTTGTATCTGGTTTTGAGTTGCGTGTTGCTGAATAAATATGCCACAGGGTTTGTTTTTTCCGGATCAGAGAAAGTAAGTTTCTGTTCTATCAGGATAGAATATTTTGGTGCTCAGAAAAACTATGTATATCAAAGTACTTTACCGCAAAATGTTCACAAAATATAAAAAAAAAAACAAAGGACGTTTTTTTTCTTTTTTTTTCATGAATGAAAAGTCAGTGTTAAGGGACAAAGGACATCTAACAAAAGGACCCACCAACGATCCACACTTGCAGTCATAGGCAGTTTTGATGGTTTGTCCTCCGACAGAGATACTCAGGTACTCCTGATTCTTAGAGAGAAAAAATCCATGTATGTACATGCATTTACACATACCGGTAAATATCTATTTATCCATGTGTATAGGCTTCTTTTTTTATATGTGGTCAAGGCAGCGCTGGACCCAGGGACAATGCTATTAATCAGGACACTCGAAGAGTTTTGTCTGTTGTGGTCAATATTGTGGCTATGTCAAGGGGCCTGCTGTTGCGGGATATGAGAAGAGTCTAACGAGTGTAAAATCCAAAAAGAGAGAAACACTTAAACACTTAACGTCTAATCAAATTACATAATAAACAACAAACAAACCCAGAAACGCTTCGCACCCTTATGGCCGCCACTTACCCTTACTATGCTATCAGCAGCGTAACAGCCAGTTAATAAAAACAGAATTTACAATCATAAAACGCTTCAGTGCCCCTCTCTCTGTTCTCGCCGGCACGCGTTGGGCTAGGTCTAGGTCCACACATTCAACCCCCAGCTGCACATTAATTCATAATGAAACCGATTTCGCTACGGCTTGAATGATTTGGTTGTGCTCTTCGTTCATTTATAACATCATACAAGCATCCACAAAGAAAAAAGCGGGAAAGCTCGAGCCTTCCCTCACAGCTAAGACCTTAAAATATAAAAATCGACTTAGTCATACCTTAAACTAATACTAATGCTAAACTTGAACCATAGTCAGTTCCTGGGGTCTGTGAAGCCCGCCATAATGCACGGCACCAAGCTGAATAACGTTATGGCTGGATACGTCTGCGACGAATGACTGAATGAATTTTACTAATAATTACTGCCCAATATTTCCATCATACTCGTATAGTCCTTCAGAGACTCAACTTCGACTATTAATATTCGCATGCCTGATGTTGAACCCCATCCAAGTACCCCATCCAGGACCACATTCCGCTGCAAAACACACTTGATCTGCCTCAGCTCCTGAATATGAACATTTTACGGCGGGTTAATCTCCTCCATTTTACGTATATATGTATGCCCAATTGAATATCGCGGGAATGCGGCATTTATTTATTTGTATTGGAAGTATTTATACCACATTCAACGCCTCAAATGAGGTCTTAAGGAACGGGATGCTTTACTTCCGCGTACATCAATGCCCCCCCCCCCCCCCCCTTTACTCCCCTCTCCAGTTGTCGTCTTTGGGACGGCCATCTGACCTGGTTCATACTCTGGTTGACATCACTTTTTCCACTTTTTAGCCATGGAGTCTCAATTGTAAATTAAGTCTCACTCTGCGGATTCTGCATGTGGCAACTGTCCAGCGGCAAATGGGCTGACTGTCTCCGACCACTCCGACCAGTGCAGCAGTCAATATATTTTGCCACTCCAATGGCAACTACAGCTGTTGGTGATCCAGTTTGGCAACCGAATCGATAACGTAACAGTTACGTCCGTTTCCGTTTTGTCCATATGTCCACCAGTCAATTGAATTTCAGGACCAACGGATACTGCGATCACAGTTGACTGACCAGTATTGTCACAACCAAAGCTGCAAGATTTTGTGTCACGGCTTGCCTGACCTTACAATCAAATGATTTAACTGCTTTTATGCAAAGCAATAATTTATCGTTCGTCTGGACGTGGAGGAAGAAGGAATCAGGAGCAGTGGACTCACACTTCACGTCGTAGCATTTCACAGTCCAGGTGGCAAAATACATGGAGTTCCTGTGTATAAGACTGGTTCTTCCCGGCCAGTCTATTTTTATTTCTTGCTGGTGTTTTTCTTGCTAAAAACTGTTTCTTTCTCGCTATTGATATAGACCATGTTTTATTTCTTGGTGATTTCAACCTGCCATTTACCTTTTGGTCTTCGGTTAACGAATTGTATAACCTTGTGCTCATGCCATGACATGAGCTCGGATCCTCACTATAACTGATAAACTTCTACCATCCCACTTTCGAAGTGTCGGTCGATATAAGACATACTCTGTATCGGATCGAGTACGATCGGGCCTTCCCCCTAAGCCCTCCAGTAGCTTTAATTTTTATTGTTGTTGTCATTCTTTCTCGCTCTCACACTCTGCCTCATGCCGTGTGCTGCTCTGTGGTAGGGTGCCGAGTTAAAAGGGCGTGTTTGTGTGAGTAGTGATGACAGAAGTAGATGACAGATGTAGAACAAATGTAGAAAAAAGAATGTAAAATTCGTAAAAAACCGCAAAGGTACAGATGTGCTACTGAGTACCGGGTATTCAACTTTTGACGCTTACGAAGCGTCTCACAAACGTTCCCACTCGTTTTTTTCTGTATAGGTGCTTTAATTCGGCGTCGTTTAAGACACTGCTCATAAAAATCCGTGGAGAGAAGGCGGATCTAAAATTGGTTGCTAAACCAAACCCTTAGTTTTCCGTTAAATACATACATTTTTCCAGCTGAAGCCGGAAATACCCTGGCAGTTTTAGCAGTATTTATGTTGATGTTTCCATATAACATCCATATAATTCATCTCCATTATATCTCCATATTTATATCTCCAGCTCAGTAGGGCGTTCGACTTTTTAAACCACTCTCTTCTTTCCTAAAAGCTTGACCATATAGGGTTTCCGCCTAAAGATTCTTCAAAGAGTTATCTTCAAAAACTTGTATCTTTTCTTCAACTGTAGCCATCTAAGCCCTTACTTTTCACACTCTTTATTAATGACCTAGTTCTCGAGTACTTATGTGTGCGGATGATGTTTAGCTATATGTCCAGTATACACACAACTCTCTATAACTTTCAGTCATGGTTCTGTGAAATTTAGAACTGTGAATTTTAAAGTAATGACATTTCATCGCTTATATGCTTCTTAAGCCTTCTGCTGTACTTCTCTTTTAAAAATTAACTTTTGATTACCTTTTATTGTTGAGCAGGACCCCAAGTTATAGTTTTCTGACTACTATGAGACTACCAAAGTAGATTACTTTTAATAAACCCTCCATCGTAAGTCGTTGAAAAATTCTTAGTGTAATTTTTATGCGCAACTTAACCAAAGGGGACGCAGATAGATAGCCGCATTAACTTTACAATTCTCATTAGGCCCCACTAGATCCATCTTTGTTCCTTTATTCCTTTATTCCTATGCCCTGCATGAACCGTTTAGGGTTTTATGCTAGGATTATAATTCCCTCTACTACATAATATCCTCTTCTAACCCGTGGTTAGTTTTATTTCCTTTGTTTTTGGCCCTTTTAGTTCTGTTTAGTTCTAATTTTCCTAGAGTACTGTCTATCATCTTTCTTTAATGCATGTTTGCTACTAGTTCGGATTCACTCATGGCGCGTCATGAGGCAACGCCCCTCGGTCGGCTTGTTGTCGCATGGTCCTCTTGATGGTGCAGTCATCAACATCTAGAACAACGTCCAGAACAGTTAGTTAAATTTTTCCTGTGCGTTTTTGTTAATTATCCCGTTGGATACGAAAATGGTTAATAACCATCTAATAACTGCACACCCTAAAGCAGACTTATTTTGTGACCAAGTCCCAATACAAGCAATCTGTACCGATCAACCACCATCAACATATGTACATATACCAATACTAACTCACATGGAACGTCCTTAGCATGTTCGGACAAGCTGGAATTTCCTTAACAGGGGATGGTCATATTGGCCTAATCAATGTACACAAATTAAACTACGTGCGACCTATGACTATGCACGAGGTAGATTGCAAGCTCATCTATAAGCACTGCGTGTGCTGAAATGTAGCTGTACCTTTTTTTGTGTATCAACCATAGACCAGTTCGAAATCGACTACAATTGTTTCATTTTCATTGGTTGGTACAAAATTATACTCATGTACCAAAGTAGCGCCATCTGGTCATATCGTAATGGATGCTGCTTGATTTTGACTGCTTGACGCTAGATGGCGTTTGGTACAACCAAAGACAATAATAGTCGTTATTAATTCTGACCTCACCTTTTCCATCGAAAAAAATTAGGGCTTGAAGTAATTTTTCGAAATATTTCGAATTTTCTGATTGGTTGAAAGTCAAAAAGTCGAAAAAGTATTTATTTTAGAACATACAGATGTGTTCAACGAACTTTCAAAACTATTTTTAAGACCCTTCCAGTCTTTCGAATTGAACAAGTGATACCTTTTTGGAAGGCCTGAAATGTATGCATTTTAACCTCGAAGAAATCAATTACACTTGCTCTCCATCTTTTTGTTTTTCTTGATTTTTAATACCTACCGATCAAATCTGCTGTTCAATGATATTGTAGTGTTTTTTTAGAAAACCGAAATAAACAAAACAATTGAAATGTATTTAATGCTCTATATGTTTCATGAGGTTTAACATGTAGTTTTTGTTGAAATTTTTGTTCACAATACTCTCACTCCCACCTGGCATGTGTACATAAAGTCCTGCCCAAGCTTAAATAGGATCTATGACTTTATTTCTTAAACCACTTGGCAAGACTGTGCTGTGGCTGACGGATATAAAATCGTAATAATGCATTTCACATTCCTCAATAAGATTACGTTGGGATTTTGGTTTAGAGACTGAGCTGGACATGGGAAAGTGTCAAACTTTTCAGTTTATCTCGTTGAACTAATCTTTTAGGAGGCCTTTTTAAATGGTAATATTACTGTACCGCATTAAAAAATTTTCTGCCACTTATTGGCGTGGCCCATTAAAAAGACAGGTGTTGAAAAACCCGCTACACCATCAAGTTATTACCTCAAACAAGTCGGGAAAATTAAGAATTCTCTTTAGAAAAATTTGCTTTTTGCATTAACATTTTTTAACGAAATTCAGTCCGTGTGCAAGTGTCTAGTGAGTAAAAGTAACAAAATAACTAAAGGTGCAAACCAACAATGCGTAGAGAAGTGTGAGACGGTACCGGTACTCAGTCAGCATGTATGTACATATTACACGTAACCTATGTAAATCTATTTTTTTTTTGTCTGTCATAACTTACAGAAGCTATACATTTTTGTGCATAATTTTTGAGGATATTCAATGCTAGGGAATGCGGTCATCCATCTTATACCATCGACTAAAATATACGTTTTTCGCAAATACAATCAATTTTCCGGGCTCGTTTTTATAGTTGATTTCTTCAATCTTCTGTATTTGTGCGAATAACGGTTGTATGTAACGCACAGAAGGTCGTTTCCGACCCCATAAAGTATATATATTCTTGATCAGCATCAATAGCCGAGTCGATAGAGGCATGTCTGTCTGTCCGTCTGTCCGTCCGTCAGTCTTGTTTGTCGGCTAGTTCTCATAGACTATAAGAGCTAGAGACACTAAATTTTGGCTCCGGACTGCTGTATGCTCACACTGAAGCCAGTGTATTTCAAAAATGAGCCACGCCCCCTTCCGCCCCGCAAAAGGGCGAAAACCTCCCAAAGCTAAAATTTTAAAGATAAAAGAAAACTAAAAACGCTATTCCATAGGGAATGACCATATCTATCAGACCACCATAATTGAGATCATTATCATAGCCAGAATGAAGAAATTAATTTGCAGTGGCTAAAACCACCCTGTCCCGCAGCTTGTGATCCCTCGAGCTAAAAAATCGTGTTGGCGTGAGAAGTGTGTTACATGTAGATGACAGATGAAGAAAAAATGTAAAATTTGACAAAAAACGCTACGGTACAGATGTAGTACTGAGTGCCGGGTATAAAAGTTGTGACGCGTAAGAAGCGTCTCACAAGTCCCTTCTCATTTTCTAAGATCTTTGTGATGGAAACCCAATTTATGTATATAATGCACCTTTGCAATGCGGATAAACACCATCTGAATATTCTCCACCAAAACCTACCCTCGTAGAAATTAGGCACTCGTACATTATTTATTTCAAATTCGTTTTGTTTGGTGTTCATTCTGGCCTGTTGCATAATCAGTGGGAGCCCCGCAACGCTGCACCCGCTCTCACAATACAGACCTATCAATGTCAAACACTCAGCTTACCTTCATCTGCAGCTTTCGCATGATGCGAGTCTCTTCCCAACGATCCAACTCTTCCCACTCCTTTCCACGCCTACGCAGAAGATAGTAGCGGTACATAACGATGGTTACGGCCAAGAGAAGGGCAAGGCCGGTACCGGCGGCAGCGCCTAGGACCGCAGAACTAACCATAACCATTTTGATGGTGGGTCCTTGTCACTGGAATAAGTTGACAGATAAATAAAACAGACGGGATTTTAATTATAACTGAAGTTGTAATTGTGAGCCATAAAAATATTCTCTCCATAAATTTCTTGTGTAGATCTTTCCAGCCAGGAAAGATGCATTCACATCGTGGTAGTTATTCATCAAGATTAGGGTTTTATCAAGAAAAATGTAATTTAAATCGCAACAAAATAAACTGGTTAAATGGCAAAACGAAAAGTCTTCCTTTTTGTAGGTTGCTCTTTGTTCTCCCTGAATCTGTGGTTCTCCAAAATCTCCACACTATCCCATGAGGATGGCTGAGAAGCGATGGGGACCCCCATGTACAATATTAGGGTCACTAGAGACAGCATTGCAATGGTAAGACGCATTTTTTACAGTCCACAGAAAACCACTCCGAGCAAGCTTAAGAATACTAATATGGTGAAAAACACATTTTGATGCCGCCACGAAGCTATTGTTATTGTCATTGAAAATAGCGGCAACTGTGTAAACTTAAATTTGGTAGTTTCCAAACATGATAGAATATCGAATTCTGCTGAGACTACGTCGTTTCTTTTTGTCATAAATGTGTATGTTAACAGTCAAGGTTCACATAATTAACGAATCCATTTTTAAGTATAGAGAAGTGGGGATGTGGCTTAAAGTCGGGTCCGTGTGCTGGGTATTTAGGAAAGTTAAATCGATTGGCTTATCGACAGTTGCATCGTCATTCTCTTCGTCCTCCACTTCTATATAGTAAGCTTTCCTTTCACCAGTTTCATCGTCGTCACCGCCTGCTTATATATCGTCATAGGAATCGTCAGCAGTAGGTTCGTTCTTTAAATGGGCTTCCTCTTCTGCGTTCTCACTGTCTTTCTGATAAGTGTTTGTGTTCGGGTTGAATTCTGTTACAATTAACGGTTTGATCACCTCCTGAACATCCTCCAAGGGTTTCGAAGAGATCATGGCAACACCCAAGCATCCGATTAACGTAAGAAAATACCACACACGCATTTCGTTCGCGTTTAAATGAAAGCTGTTTCGGCTTTTAGCAGAAACAAGTCTTTTTAAACACAATTTTCTGTCAAAAGAAAGTTTTCGTTTTATTCAAAGAAATTCAAACACATCGCTATAGTCTGACCGAATTATACATTTTAAGCAACGGCGAGAAACCGAGGCCTGGCATGGAAAACAACTGGACCATGTCCTCCGAGCCTGGGCCAAAATGGAGGACTTTTCTTCTTGGGAGCCGGAACTGTTATAGCATTGTTCTCTCCTGTGTCTTCATTGTTGCCATCTTCCTCATCAGCCTCATCTTTATTAGTGTCTTCGTCTTCAGAATCTTCGTCTATAGCATCTTCATCTTCACTGGAGTCTTCATCTGCTCCCACCTGGCTCTCTTCTTCAACCGCATCCGCGTTATCGGTGTCAGCGTCGCCATCAACAACAGCAGCAGTTTCTCCATACTCAGCTGGACGGGCAGCCACAAAACTTACAGCCAGGAAGGCCAACAGAGCTAAAACCATCTGAGTACGCATTTTGGACTTTGACTTAAGAAACTGCTTTCCAATTTCACTTGGCCTAGAGCTTTTTATAGAAAAAGCCTGGCCAAATTTGCCAGAATAGGGTGGGGAATATTACCGAAATCGGGTTATACGCAATTTTTATTTGAACAACTGTTTAAAGGAAAAGTTTTACAAACGTCTTTAGCAATGAGGTGTTCTTTGTTGTCTATAGAGAAGAGAAAACGAAGAGGGACGTGTGAGATGCTTCTAACGAGTCACAACTTTTATACCCGCTACTCAGTAGTACATCGGTACTTAAGTGCTCTTTTAGCTCGCCCCCCTCCCCTAGAGCCGCACACTGCACGAAGCAGAGTGTGAACTGAGAGAATGTGCAAAAAATAAGAAAACTGCTGAAGGGGTTTGGGATAGCCACTACAATTAATATCGTCTTTCTGGCTTTAATAATGATCCAATCGGATTTTAATTCAGTGATCTGATAGATATGGCTATTCTCTACGGAAATGCATTTTTACATTTCTCTTATCTTTAAAATTGTGGCTGTGGGAGATTTTCGCTCTTTGTGTGGCGGAAGGGGGTTTGGAGAAATTTTGAAATACACTTGTAACAGTGTGTGTGATATATCGTGAGTCTTCACACAAAATTTGTTGACTATAGCTTTTATAGTCTCTGATATTCAAGCGCTCATCAAGACGGACGGCAGACTTACGGACCGACAGGCATCGCTGTATGAACTCGCCTATTGATTCTGATCAAGAATATATATACTTTATGGGGTCGGAAACGCTTCCTTCTGTGAGTTAAATATGTACATCCACTTTTTTGCACAAATCAATAGCCCCTGTTTGCAGTTCGAGTACCGGGTATAAAAAAAGGTGATTTACAATCCAGCATCAGGACTCCAAGAATGTGTCGGTGGGAAGAGGGGAAATTGTGTAAAACAAAAAAAGCTGTTTGTTCCCATCCATGCCTGCGCAGTGGCAAAATGTCCGACTGATCTACTTAACTGTCACCTCTGCCAGAGGAGCTATCAACATTATAGTCGCCCTCAGTTCCATATGCTGTCACATATGCTGTATTCTGAAGAGCCACTAAGCAGACAAATATTAGAGTCCGTTTTTCTTCCGTTAACGATCAGATTTAAGCTGCATTACCATCTTAGTTGTAGTCCCTTTTGCTTATCGAGCACACTCTAAACTGCATACTTTTGCAATCAGTGCATAAGCCCATTTCGTGAGAAATATAATAACACTACTCGATACGATTTTGCCGCTTCGATCCAGACTAACGTTTTCTGAAAGATATGGGGCTTAGAAATGTGTTGATGATAATTTTTTTTTTCTATTGCAGAACTTTTTTGTAAAGAATTTTTAAAATCTGTTTTTTAACTTTTTCTTAGAGGTAGCGCTTTTTTTTACATAACCTAAGCGTCTTACATCTTGTTGTATCGGTCGGTTGAACAATTTTAGCTCAGCCGTCTCTTCATAGGTGTTTACGAGCAATACCCTAAACTAGACGTCGTTCAAAGCAAAGTTTCAAAGTTAAGCATTTCAAAGCTTAATATTTTTCAAACGGTAAGCCACAAAGTGTTTGGGTGTACATTATAGATGCATTCATCAGAAAAAAGATCCCAAAGAAAATAAATCCATAATTGCTAAAACCATTTTATTTCCCCCAGTCTGAAATATATATAAAGAATGTTAAGCAATGTATTGCTATTGCAATTAGGTGTATTGCTAACAACGTTTGTGCAGTTAGTCTTAATCTGCGTTATTTTTCTTGCTCTCATCGCTTTCCTCATCAACATCTATATCATCGTCTTGTTCCTCTGAATCATCTCTCTCTTGGATTTCCTGGTCTTCCTCATTTTGGGCATCATCCTCATCCACATCCACATCCTCATCCTCTAATTGCTCTACGTTCTGGTCGTCCTTGATGTCATCAATATCAATTGAGTGGGACGAAACTGTAGCCAGCAGCACAATTCCAAAGAGGGCAATCAGCAAAAAGGTACGCATGGTCTTGTTTAGGTTAGTCTCTAACTAATTTCAAGTTCTCGACTTAATTTCCTTTTTATAGCAAATTGCAAATTGCCAAGAGCGTAGACTGGGGAGTGAGTTTCGATGTTTGAGCTGGAGCAGCTGTTGCCTTGGATTGCAACCAAAAATTCAAAACAGCTATGTGTAAATATTTGGCTGCTATAACTGTAGATAATATCAATTCCCGGTTCATTACAGTACAACGTCTAGAAGTAGAATCACTAATTGGTAATTGTTGCATTTTGAAGGCTCCATTTATGATCCTACATAACATTACTACCCCCTATGTAGGTAGGTAGCATTATTACCCCATCCGCTTCACATAATTATTATACTCGGTAAATAGGGTAATTTGTATTTACGGGGAAAAGTGAATGTATGTAACGCATAGAAGGAAACGTTTCCGACCTCACAAAGTACATATACAAATTCTTGATCAGCATCAGTAGCCAAGTCGTTGTAGCCATGTCCGTATGTCCGTCCTTATGAGCGCCTAGTACTCAGAGACCATAAGAGATAAGGCAACCAAGTTTTGAATCCAGATCCGCGGCAGAGGAAGAGGCACGTGCAAAAAACAAATATAAGCTGTTGGACAGGGTGGGTTCAGCCACTACAAATTTATTTCTTCATTCTGGCTATAATAATGATCCTATCGGTACCCAATTTGGTGATCTGATAGATATGGTCATTCCCTACGAAAATTGTAGGTTTGGGAGGTTTTCGCCCTTTGGCGGGGGCGGAAGGGGGCGGAGCTAAAATTTTTAAATACACTGGTTTCAGTGTGAGCATACAGCAGTCTGGAGGTGGCTCTAGCTCTTATAGTCTCTGAGAACTAGCCGACAAAAAAGACGGACAGACGGACAGACAGACATGGCTCAATCGACTCGGCTATTGATGCTGATCAAGAATATATATACTTTATGGGGCCGGAAACGTTTCCTTCTGTGTGTTACATACAACCGTTATATACAATATACTCTATTTACTCTTCGAGTACCGAGTATAATAATTCCATTATGTAGGGAAGGACCATATCTATCAGTTCACCGAATGGGGATTAGATTTATATCAATTTTATAGCCAAAAAGAGGAAATTAATTTGCAGAGGCCAAACCCACCCCTTACAGAATTTGTTTTTATTTTTTGCACATTCTCTCATTACACACTCTGGTTCGTGCAGTGTGCTACTCTAGGGGAGGCGGCGAGCTAAAATATCGTGTTGGCGTGAGAAGTTATGTAAATGTGGATGGCAGATGTAGAAAAAATTAAAAATGTCAGATGTAAAATTAGAAAAAAAACAATAAGGTACATTGACTGAGTACCGGGTATAAAAGTTCTGACGCGTAAGAAGCGTCTCACACGTCCCTTCTCGTTTTGAATGGAATCTCACTTTTTCAAAATTAATTAAAGACTCGGTTTTACCATTTCAAAAATACCGGTACGACTTTTCTCAAGAATCATCTTTCTTATCGGAGATAAGTGGAATGGTAAGTAGTATGAATGTTACAACCTTTATACCTGGAACTCAGTCAGTATATGCATACATATGTATGTAATTTAATATGTAGTATGTTAATACATACATAGACGGCTATTGATGCTGATCAAGAATGTATAATTTATAGGGTCGAAAACGTTGCCTTTTGTCTGTTACATTTTACGACCACAATTACAATATACCATATTTACTCTTTGATTCCGAGGTATTAATATCAACAAATACCGAAAAAGGAATCTGTTCCTTATTTGGAAATGTTTTAAAATAAAATATTAGGAAGTTACAATAAATGGCAATAATTTAATTTAGTCAAAATTTACTGTAGATTATTCATAGATATGTTTATTACATTAGGCTTCATTCCATTCCTCGAATTTTGTTTATGTTTGTACAATTATCTCAATCATGGGCTTCTCATATGCTTTTGGGGGGTAAAAACAACTACATTTTTCCGACTAAGTTTGAATAGTGCCAGATACCGTAGAACCTTGATGACTGTTTGCGTACTGTAATCATTTACACAATCATTCTGACTACTTTTAACATTCATCAAAGGTATAAAACCCCAGTAAAACGACTTTGAAAATACAGTTTCTGCTGCACTCAGCCAATCAATCTTCAGTAATCATGCGCTCCATAGCATTCGCAGTTGTAATATTTGTCGGCATCCTGGCCTACAGCAATGCAGCTCCTCAGATTAACCTCGGCAATCTGGCCTGGCTGGAGAACATTCTCAAAGGCTTAGGATCCCAGAATTCCACCATTCGGTTCGGCAACAATACTCTGATCGTATCGGGAGTGTCCACAGCAAGTGCCAACGTCAACGCGTCTCAAGTAGAGCCCCATCGTCCCCATCATCATACTCATTCATGGGGTAACTATCCTGGTTACGGCTACGGCTCCGGTGGTTACTGGCGTATGGTTCCATCTGTGGATGGCGAAATCATTGAAGAGCCAGAGAACAGTCAATCTTATGAATCGAATGATTTTGCCTTTGATCTCTCTGAAGATGAAAGTGTTGAGGGCATCATCGAAGAAGATCAATCTGACGAGGATCATTCATTTAGCGATGCTAGCTCAGAGGCTGAGGATGAGCTCGGTGCAGAAGCCGATGAAGATCAGCTTGACCAGGAGGATGTAAATGAATCCATGAATGAAGAGGTCGATCCCGAAGAAGAAGCCGCAGACAAGGAATTAGATGATGCCGAAAGTGAATTGCCCGTCGAGAAAACCAACTAGCTGATGAGTCTGAGCATACGGATACGTCAGTTAGATATCAACAACGCAGACAATAGTTAATTCAATCATACCTACTCCAATTTTAGTACAGCATTTTTTAATTTATCACTGCATATTTTTGGGATCACTGACAAATAAATATCTTATATGTACAAATACTGCTATTAGGTACTGCCAGCTATTGATTAGGTAACGCATGGCTCGGGCTCGGGCTCGGGTGGGGGCTCGCCCTGCTTCGATACGGGCCCCCGGGCCCTTGCGCCATGCTCTAGGATACATGAGGATCACATACAACTTAATACAATGACAACCCCCGATAAGGATATCTTAAAGGAGGACACGGCCTGCCTGGTTAAAGCATTTACCGATGCTCTGCAGTGAAATCGAAAGCACCTGCGAGCTTCGCTCCATCACAAAGAGCTCTCGAATACAACACCAACTTTGGGCTACCTGAAGAACACAGCCGATCTGTCATGAACCACGTCCAGCAATGAATCGCTAAACCTTTCGCTCAATGCACACTTCCCTGGCGGCGCTGACACAAACTAGCTTACAGCGAACCTTCTTCTGTTGCCTCCAGCTCCATTCTGAACCTGCTAAGTCAGAAGAACGTATACTGGGCTTTCATCCCAACCCAATGACCTACGCCGGACAAAAAACAATAAATTGGATCAAAAGAATTTACGGGGGATTCCACGTACATATTCTGAACACATGGGTTCAGAACAAAGTCGTTTATTTTACCCAAGGCAGGCTATGCGAGTCGATGACGAATTCTGTCACCAAAATGCAGTGCTGGGAGAGCAAATGGGGGCTAGGCGTTAGCCCGTCGAAAACGGAAATAACACTCTTCACGAGGATATGCAATATTTAAATAGAATGTGTTCTGAATGCGTTATCACAACGGACCTGAACAGGATGGATATTCCCACAGTTCGATTTAACGTAGCCAAACCTTACCTGGTAGACAAATATGTAAATCCACAAGGACGATTCACAGCGAAAAATTTCAACAGTTGGAGGGACGCAGCAGTCAGGTGCTTGTCGAACAAAGGCGATGGAATTATAATAGGAAGCGTGTTGGTTATTTTAGATTAGTTGGTCGCAGGCGCCGGTCGGACCCGCCTGACAGTTGTGGTTGGTTGGCCAAGCCTAAATGGCAGCGCAACCACATGCACTCCACTCAATTACTGTCCCCATTTGCCTATGCACACCACAGCTCAATTTCCATCAACGTCACCCACTATCATGGAGATATTCACGCACGAATTCCCCCGACAGGCGTCCGAAAGGACTTAATCATAATTTGATTCAGCTTCGCCTCGTGCCAATGAGTGAAGCAGCTGAAATTGTAGCAAGCGCTCTATAAATAAGTTATCATTGAAGGCTGCGTCCCTTTTGCCCTTGCCTGCTTAAGTAACTTGTATGTATGGCCAACGTGGCCTATTTGTTCGTTTTTATTAAATCTCAAATGTCAGCGCACAGAATGAAATGTCAGCGGTAAATGATGAACCTCCCGAAACCTCTTTAAAATTTCTTTGCAAAAATCTTATGTAAAGCTAACAGACACTTAAAGCACGAATGAAAGTATTTATAATATAATATAATGGAACACGAGAAGGGACGTGTGAGACTCTTCTTAAGCGTCACAACTTTTATACCCGGTACTCAGTACATATGTACCTTAGTGGTTTTTTGACAAATTTTACAATTTTTCTTCATCTATCATCTACATTTACAACACACTTCGCCCCCCTTTCCATTCGAACACTGCGCGAAGCAGAGTGTGAATGAGAGAATGTGAAAAAAACAAATATAAGCTGCGGGACGGGGTGGGTTTAGCCACTGAAAATTAATTTCTTCATTGTTGCTATAATAATGACCCAATCGGATCTAATAGATATTGGCATTCCCTACAGAATTTCTTTTATCTTCAAAATTGAAGATTTGGGAGGTTTTCGCCCTTTTGCGGGGCGGGGCTAATTTTTTAAATACACTGGTTTCAGTGTGAGCATACAGCAGTCTGGAGCTAAAATTTGGTGGCTCTAGTTTTTATAGTCTCTGAGAACTAGCCGACAAACTAGACGGACGGACGGATTGACGTACAGACAGACATGGCTCAATCGACTCGGCTATTGATGCTGATCAAGAATATATATACTTTATGGGGTCGGAAACGTTTTCTTCTGTGCGTTACATACAACCGTTATTCGCACAAATACAATATAACCTATTTACTCTTTGAGTACCGGGTATAATAATATAAAATAGTAGAACAGAATAGAAAAGAATGGAATAAGGGAATGGCAAATAATGTAAAAAAAATGAACTCATTTTGCTTTGGCGCTGTTATGTTAAATGGAATCCATAAATTGAATTAAATTAAATCTTCAATAAAAATTCTTTACACAAGGGAAGAAGCCATTTCCGTCGTTTTCTTTGCCCATAGACAGTTTCTCCATTTCGTATATGGTAAACACCATTACATGTTCATGTCCATTACACTTCACCCCACTTGGCTATGACGTTTTGCAATCTGAAGCATTTGGGTTCATATAAATTTGGATGGCTGACTATGATGTCTATCGGCTTAAGCCCAGTTAACGTGTATTCCGCTCCACTGACCCCTATTGACTGCGTATGCCTAGTCTGGTCGGGAGATGACAATTAAATGAATTTCCTCATTTGGCCCACAATTGAATGAAATTATCCAATAAGCCAATCGCAGAAGAAGACCTGTGGATTGAATATACAAATTAAGCAGCTATCAGCTGGAGTTCCTTTGATGTGGACCCCACAAAATTCGCTCTGGACCGCAATTCGTAGATTTCTGGTTGTTCTTGGTAGAAGTTCCAGAGTATAGTCTAGGACCCCCATGTCCGTTAATTTGCATACAACAAAACATTACAAGAGTTTATCTCGTTGCCTGGGGGAGACCCGGTCCCCTTCATATATTATTATTTGTTGACTTTGCGGGTTGACTGCTCAAACAGAGGCGGAAAGAGTCAGAGGATTCGCTGTCAATGTGCTTCTTGCAATTGTTAAGTCAATGATGATAGATGGAGTGCAACGAAGGAAAATGGTGCATGACTCCTTCCCTCCTCTCCTCCTCAAAGATTGGTTTTGGTGTGCACATATGCTGTTATGTGCAAAGTAATTTTACACATAAGAAGTAATATATTTTTAGCTACTAATCGAATCTGATGTTAATTCATTACATTCCTCTTATTAATTCCTACATATCGAATATAATAAGCAAACAAATAGTGGCGATAATTTTTATGAATTAAAGAAGTATTATTTCTGTTAATTTCCAGCGGAGCACTCACTCACACCTCATTCATTTGCATGGAGCAAAGCTTTTTGTAAGAAAGCTTTTGGCGCATATGGCGTGTAGGTCTGGCATGAAAATGGGAGTTGCGGTGGACCGATGGAGCCAGTTCCAGCTAGCCCAAAGCTCTAAAAATAAGCAAGCAACAGAAAACACGGCATCGCCAACAGGCCTTCCTCCGAGTCAGCCCAGCATATATTGTTCCTCAATATGCTCAACTTACAGGAATATAACAAAATGCGCAAAAACTGGGGAGAATAGGTTCGTGAATACAATAATATCCTTTCTGTTGTCGCGGCTCATCAGACTGGTATTTAATGAATCAACAAGTGCTAAAAGGGTCTCTGGAATCTATCGCTCACGCCGTGCAATTTGCATGTATTCCTATTACATTTCGGTTCAGCTTAGACGATCCACTTGAAAAACGCCGCTACGGTAAGGTGAACGAAAAAATTCTCCTTAAATTTAACTTTTTGCTTACTCTACCCTCGAATTAACATTTTGATTGGATATTTCAATATTGCTCCATATGGAAGATTGTTTACTGCTCGCACTGGTTGCGGGGTTTGATTCGATTCGGGTTCGGGTTCGGGTTGGTGCTATACATGTAGCTATTGCTGGTCATATCATGCTAGCCGTTATTTTAGCACCTTTAACGCCCGACTAAGGTACGCGTTTGCACTCTACTCAATACCACAAATATCATTTTCAATACAACCTCGATAAGATAAAAAATAGTTCGTTCTGCTTTGTGATTGGGTCCCACAATAAATGCAATTACTTGTAGGAATTGAAATATGTTAACAATAAAATCTGTTTAGGAACCTGTTTTAGAAGAATTTTTAGGAACCCTTAATAATGATTGAGGGTTGCTTTATAAAACATTTATTTGAAATTAATTTAGCTGCTAACCTGGGCAGTCACTATTGGATCAGCCAGCTCCTCAGGAAGAACCGCTACATCAGGAATTACGCGCTCCTCAGCAATTTCGGGAATGGGATAAGAAACTACACCAGAAACGATTGTATCATCGAGGTCCGCAGGGGCATTGGCCTCCAATTCAGGAGTGCTGTTAGCCAGTGGCTTCACCAGTCTGCGCCTGGGCCAATATGAGGCCGAGCCAGGGTAGCCCATCCAGGTGCGCGGGGCATTCCAGTAACGAGGACCCGAATTCCAGCTGTACCAGTTATCAGAAGGTGTACCGTAGTCAGGCCAATAGCGGGGGAAGCCAGCATAGGGCATAAAGCGACGCTTTCCCGCAGTTGCCTTGGGAAAGAACTCTTTGGTGTCCGTTTTAGGCAGAACTACTGGAATGACACGGGGATTTTTTATAAACAGAGTGGGCTCAACTGCCAACTGGTCCACCGTCAGCTGTGGCTCTAACTCCAGCGGCTCCACCGCCAATTCGATTTGAGCGGAATGTGCTGGTCTTCCTCTTACAGAGACCTGGCCAGAAACCGAAGCCACTAAAACGGTACACAGCAGGGTGACGAAAAAACACATTTTGTCAACGATCAACTTCTTTCAAGTGGAAATTCACGGGTCCAGACTCCTGCTTTTATAGCGCTCCGCTTCTCTTGTGGCGCACAAATTGATCAGCTCAAATATTTAAGCAAATAAGTTAATTGAAGTTTTGTCTTTTCAGCAGGCCAGGCCTTGAGAATCCGTGCAAAAATGTTAGCCGCGTTTGCGTAGTTTCATTTTTATATTTGCGTAGTTGGATCGAAGCGAGTCCGCAGCGAGGGGGTTCGAAACAGATTTTTCTGAATGGTTGTCATTAACGGCTATGTCTTTTGTTGTTTGGTGTTTCCAACTGTTCTATTGTCTGAGAGAATTTGAAAATATAAACTTCATTTCGCAAAAGTTTTTTAAGAAGGAGATACGAGAGCCTGTATTCAGGCTTTATTGATCAGAATAGACCCGGTACTAGAAGAGTAACTAGGTTATATTGTATTTGTGCATAAAAGTTGATTTACGTATGTAACACACAGAAGGAAACGTTTCCGACCCCATATAGTACATATATTCTTGATCAGCATCAATAGCCGAGTCGATATAGCCAGGGATATAGGAAAGAACCATTTTCGATTATCGAATTGGGATTATATTGGATCATTATTATAGCCGGAATATAGAAACTAATCTGCAGTGACCAAACCCACCCCGTCCAGCAGCTCTTTTTTTCACATTAGAACTAAAAGAGCGTTTTGGCATGAGAAGTGATGTACATAGATGTAGTTGATATACATAAATTTAAAACTTAAAAATTTAAAAAAAACGACTAAACGGCAGATGTACTACTAAATACCGGGTCTAAAAGTTGTGACGCGTAAGAAGCGTCTCACACGCCCTTCCTCGTTTTTGTTAGATAGTCGCTTGGCCCTCAATTCAAGAGAACATTTAAGTTCATTAGCATCACATTCTTTTCAATACATTAGAATGTACTTAAAATCACAAAATCCTTAGCCATAACCATATACTTTATGCTGACAATCCATTATCTAGAATCTAGATGGATAAAAAATTTTACACTTCTTTTCTAATATTTCCATGGTATAATAAAAATAGTGTACTTTAACCATAGTAATCCATTTCTGACGTATCCAAGGGGCTTTCAAAGTAATCAGACTCCTCTCTTACTGAACTAGAGTCATTTTCAGTGTTCATTGCACGCAGCAATTCCTCTATATAGAAGTCCTCCGGCACACTTCTAACAGGACCCAGGCCGAGGAAAGCAAGACCAAAAAATCCCAATATCAGCAGAAAATGCATTGCTAGAAAAACAAACTAAATAACAATGGTTTCGTGGCTCGTTTTTATAGAAAACCGTGAGTTGATTATGTCAGAAGAAGCTGCACTCGTGCGTCGTACATGTAATGATTTTATCGTCTCGGAACAGCTGCTCATCATGCACAGCAAACAAAAGCTGGGGGAGGCTTCAAAGTTAATAGGTTGGTAAATCAAATAGTTATGAATAACTAAGGCAAAACTCTTCCCAAGCGGATTATTTGTCGGGGGTAGGCGAGATGGGAAATTTATTTCCATATGCTGGCTTCGAAGCGCAGTTCCAATTAAGCTAACAGAGCGTCGGGAAAGAGTGGGAAAAATGAGCAAAGTGAGACTCAAGTAATACCGAGCGCCGAGGAAAAACAAGTTTCATAAAGAGCAGAATGTAAGAGAACCTGTAAAAGAGACTGAACCAATGAACCCGCAGTAAAAGACTTCCAAGCTCGATTCCACAACAAAAGCAAAGTAAGTCAAAAATTCTTTACCATGTATGCCACCGATCTTAAATCGGATTAGGGAAAGGTTTACTTAAAGGACGAGCTCCATCAGAACAGCACCTGGCAGCAGCAATTATAAACTTGTGGAGCAAAATACGAAACTCTATCCCCGGACATGCCCCTTTCCACGGGCCATGAAAGTGACAAGCTGTCTCACCATCGTTCTAGTCTCTCACTCGGTCCTCCTCCTGCCTATTACAGAGGCCAACTACGCAAGCAAGCCACTCCTTCCAATTCCCAGCCATAAGAAAAAATCAGTTAAGCATGGGAGAGATTCGGCAACTGTGTAAACTTATACATTGAAAAATGATCAAAAACTTAAACATTTTGCTGCCTTTGTTTCCATGCGAGTCCGTCCGAAAATTTTTTTTAGACCCGGTACTCGAATAGTAAATAAATGGGGTATACTTATTGTATGTATGTATGTGTATGTGGTGGAAAGTAAATGTATGTAACGCCCAGAAGGAAACTTTTCCGACCCCATAAAGTAAATATATTCAGTAAGCATCGATATAGCCATGTCTGTCTGTCCGTCCGTCTGTTCGTCTGAGCGCCTGGATATCAGAGACATTAAAAGCTAATGCCACCAAATTTCCCATCCAGATAGCTAGGATATCACACTGTATTTCAAAATTTCGCACCGCTGCCTTAAAAGACGAGAATCTGCTGGATCCACAGTTTTGAAGATAAGAGAATTCTAAACATGCAATTTCGTAGGAATGACCATATCTATCAGATCACTGATTTCATCAGTATTATAGCCAGAATAAAGAAATTAATTTGCAGTGGCTACCCCCACTCCATCCAGGAGTTCATCTTCATTCTTTCTCACTGGGTATTAGATGTAGATGACAGATGTAGAAATATTGTTATATGGAAAGTTTGAAAAGAGCTACTAAGGCACGGATATACTGACTGAGCACCGGGTATAAAAGTTGTGAGGCGTACGAAGCGTCTCACACGTCCCTGCCCGTTTATCTTTAAATTGCTTCAATTGTCAGCCAAAAAAAACGCCCGTAATTGTATGTTTGACGTCATTAGAGCGTAGCGGCACCAAAAAAGGGAAAGAGACAAAAAGACAACTGCAACATTTTGTAACGCCAACCACAAATGGCATATCTGCAAGGGCGTAACGAATATAGAGAGAAATAACGCGTTGATAAGGCGTAGTTATCTTATCTACATACTGCATACTCGTATATATGGCCCTCCAATAGTTAGAGATACAATAACAATAACAACACGCAGATGTTGGACAGCTAAGTAAACTTTCACTCACAGGAAATGCAGGCAGCTTGCTACAAGAACCAAATTCAAAAAATTATTGAACTACTTTGGCTTTTGACCTGACCAAACAAAGAAACCCTGCCCCAGTGCAAGCAGAATAACAGAACCAACCCACAAGACAATATCCATCCAAATGGCAAACATTCAACAGCCATAACAAATTCTGTCTTTATTTGGATAATTTAGTATTTAAATGTCTTGCAAGCTTTAACCGGGGAAATTTTTTAGAATTTGGCTAATGCGATCACTTATCAAATTGGATTTAATCGGACTGGCCTCTCCTGTCTCAGGGCTGGGACTTCCGTTGAAGACTTTAAGTTGGAGACAAATTTAAAATTACATTTTCTTATAATACCTTCAGTTTACATAAGTCAGGTTACCCTTTAAGTTGGAGACAAATTTAAAATTACATTTCCTCTCTTACCTCTTCCTCACCTGGTTCGCTGCTATAAGACCTTCAGTTCACATAAGTCAGGTTAAAGAAATTCTAAAAATCAGAATATTTTTTGTCTGAAACATGTCTTACCCTTTTCCCACCGTCTTTTCGGCAATTAATTTCACTTTAATTCTTATTTGTTTTCAATTAAATCTAATTTTTGTTTATATATTTGTGTTCCTGTTATCGAACATATCCTCGCGCACAGCACAGGCAAAAATCACATTTACACTTACATTTATCGTTTATGGATATCGATTCAAGATACTTTTAATATATCTCAATCGAATATTTATTTTAAAATTAAACCTTTTTCTGCACACACCGTTCCAGCGGGAAACAAAAACAGGGACTCAGAATCAGAATCAGCGAACCGCTCGCCTTCACAGTAACTCAGATACTGAGGTTGCGAGCATAACTGCCTGCCACAACGCCAGGATAGCCAATGCTAGACGACGCGCCATTCAATGCTTCCATATGTTAGCAATTTAACGGAAAGCTCCGCTTTTTTGTTTCCAACCTTCGGGTTGGTTCGGTTATGTCCTCTTATCAGCGGGTGGGTGAGCGACGACTGATAACGAACTGAGCAGCAATTAGCAGGGTATGCCAAAGGATGCATTAACTGTGACCACATCGTGGTTTCTCGATTCTGATGGTTTGAAGCTTGATAGTGCAAATCAAATGGACTTGCAGGGAAAGTGTATCCCTGCTTATAATTCTGGTGAGGTGGTTGGGGGCTTTAAAGCTTTTAAAGTTCATTTCGCCTTAAGCTGCCATGAGGTGCAGAATTTTCTGTTAGCCACGGCAAAAAAATCCCTCTGGCACTCGATATTTGCTCCTCAACATGTTTAACCCGGCTGCAGCTTAATCGGCATTAGGAAATGAGAACAGCCGCAGCCAACTCTGCCCCTTCGCACATTCAAATGACTTCGAGTCTGTCCATTTCTTGGTGATTTTTGATTTTTAGCTAGATTACTTGGATAATTTCGATATTTTGAAGAGCACGCAATGACGCTCCATATTTCAGTTTCGTTTGCGAACTAAATTCTGAGTTCTCCATTGACTTCACTCCTGCAAAGCACAATCCACGACATACAGTACAAATTATGTATGTAGCTATTGAACATTCTGAATAAATCAACAGAAAAGGAGAAGCATTCAAGTTGAAATAGGTCTTGGTTTAATAAACTTATTGAGTCAAACGCAGGAAATAACTAAATATAAATTACTGGAGGTTCTGTCAGCTAATAAAAAAAATACTGGGAAACGGATTAGGATTACTGTTTTGGTATACCTACGAATAACATTTACAGACGTGACTACAACTCTAAGTAGGAAGGGGCGTGGAGCAAAGAGGCAGGGCATTCTTAAAGTAGGTTTCAACAGCTTAACACTTAGTTGTGGGAAATGGAAATACAAACTACATGGGGGGCCCTTGCGATGATTGAAAGTCTTATGATATGGCTTCGCTTAAAACATAAGGCTTCCAGTTGAGCATGGTCGGAAGGATTAGGCTCGGGTTGTCTCAGATCGAGCCTCTAATGATGCCGCACATGCGCACGCCTTGGCTTCTGCATGGTATTCCAGTCCAGCCTGGCCAGCGATGGGAGACTGCTCTCGTTGTTGTGATTCTTGGGCATTGAAGGGGCTGGCTCCTTAAGAGTGTAGTCAGGTGCCAGCACTATTGGCTGCAGGGTGCTAAAGTTGACCAGAGGGGCAGAGATGGGCGCATAACCGAGGCGCTCCGAAATTATGTTATTGGTGGGTAAGTTCGAGTTGGGCACAGGCAGTGGAGATTGGACAGGCGGCACATTCAGATTGAGTCCATACGCGTTTCTGAAAAAAAGCTTCGATTAGTCGTCGGTCAATGAGAATATGTGAATTTTAAGATTGGTGGGTTCAAGCCAATTGAAAGCGGAATTGAGTCTATCTACATTGGTGACGAGGTCAAGATTTAAGTTTGTTTGTATTATGTTATATGCAAGTGAAACAGACTATTGTGCTTCGTAAGAGGAGCAGACCTTGGGCAACCTATTTATTGGCTGAATCGCCTTTGCTTAGTTTTACTTTCATATTGACCGTCACTAGGGGCATCTTAGAGCTTAAGGGAACGAGAGAATGTAATCAATGTTGGTTATGGATCAGGCTAATATATTTACAGCGGAATAGTCTGGGTATTTCTGAGCGGGTCTTACCTCTTCTGAGTTATGGTGAACACGGATTTGCTCATAATCCGCTTTCCTGTGAGCCAGATGCGTCCAATATATTTGATGCGTTGTATGGCAATTATGGCTAGGGCAGCAGTCCTGTCAAAAAAAATAATAGTGTGTTTAAGTTACAAAGGGATCGACAAAAGAATATGCGGGATGACACATACTTAAACTTATTTTTGGACTTTCGCTGCTGTGCGTCCCCGGCCATGGTCCGCAGCGCAAGCTGCTCACTGGCCTGGTATCCCTCTAAAGTTAGTTTCAGATATCTTTTCTGATAGACCAAAGCCTTACGATGAGATTCTACGCGCAGATAGCGTCCGAGCAGCTGGCGGCAACGCTCCTCAAGCTCTACAACGTTACCACTGCCCGACCCGCTAAGCTCTTCGCACTTCTTCTGAAGAGCAATCCGCTCCCCAACCAGACACTGCACTGTCTCGGCCATCTGACGGTTCTCCTGGGTGTTCTCCGCTAGCAGAGTATTAATCTCCTTCATCTTTTGGAGGAACTGTGCCGGTACGGTATCGTCCGTACTGTGAGCGAGCCGATCGTTAGCTTGTGCCAGGGCCTCGGCCAGTTTGGCCTCGCGATGACCGGATCGACCCAAGTCGGAGCGCAGGTGGTTGACCTTCTGGTCAAGACAATCCCGTTCGGCCTCCGCAGCCAACAGTTTTGCCTTCAACTCGTAAATTTCGGCATGCAGATTGACGTTCTCCTGGTGCTGGCGTGTGCGTGTGTTGGCCCTGCGGGTCTCTGCCTCCTGCAGCGTGACCAGTCTCGCCTCGAGGCTCTGGATCTCACTAGCTTGCAGCGTGAGACGCTCGTTGAAGTGCTCCAGCTCCACTTCTGCCGCCTCCTTGTCGCGCGCCTGCTTCTCCATCTCCTGCTTCAGACGCTCGCAGTAGGCCACTCGTTCCTGCAACTCTTTCTCGTAGCGCTGACGCTCCCGCTCGCTACTACGCTTAGCATCCGCCGATCGCTCACGCTCCCTCTCGTTCTGTGCAGCCAACAGCTTGATCTCGCTGCGCAGGCGCTCTCCCAGCTCGGATTCGAAGTCGGCACGTGGCGATTTGCGGGGCGAGTCGCCGGGCGACTTCAAGAGCAGCGAACTGTTGCGACGACTCTCGGCCCGTTGGAGGGAAGTAAGTTGCGTCTGGAGGCGCTCACAGCGCTCGCGCTCCTGGTCCAGCTGCTTGTGCAGCTCTTCCTCGGCATCGAGGGCAGTCTCCAAACGTTTTCGCATGGCCTCGATAATGACGACGTCCTGCTCTTGAATGTCCTGCGAGTGCTGCTTTTCGCTCAGCAGCTCCTTGCTTAAGGCCTCACTTTGGTCACGTTCCAAAGCCAACTGAGTCTTGAAGGCTTCCAGCTGGTTCAGCAATTCCCGTTCGCTGGTGAAGTTCTCGTCGTCCGTTCCATTTCCAGTGCCCGGGGAGTGTTCCTCCTCCGTTTGAACCTCCTTTTGCTGCTGCTTATTGTCCAGATTATTTTCTTCCTCGCTCTCAATGGCCTTAAGGATGCTTGAGTCCAGCTGGGCCGAATAGTTCAGCTCCTTCTCCACCTGTTGTGCAATCTCATCCACGGAGTACTGCTTGGAACTATTTTCGCTATTCTTCAGTCGCTCTAGGTCCCGTTCCAGAGTCTGAACTTGTAGTTCCAGGTCAGCACACCGCCTGAGGGCAGTCTGCAGCTGCTCCGCCTTCTTCTTGACCTCGCTGTTGAGCTTCTCAAGTTCTCGCTTGCCTGCAGCCGCCGCATCTTCGCACTGATGATGAGCCGCGCTCACGCAGTTCAGCTCCATGCGTAGGTTCTGCCTCTCGGCAGCCTCCTGGGCAGCCGTCTCCAGAATCCTTGACTCAAGCGACTCGATACGCAGACGATACCTTTCCTCGCTCTCCTCGTGACCTCTCAGGGTCTTCTCGTGTCGGATCCACTGCTCCTTTTCCTGCTGCATCTGCTTTTCTAGATCAGATAGCTTCGCTTCCATTTCGCTCTGCTGTTGCTCTTTCTGTCGCTCCAGTTCGGTTAGTTTCTTTTGCAGCTGCTGTACATCCCCGGGGGTAGTGGGCCTCGGCATTTCCGGGGTCCGCATCAGCAAACTGGGAGTTTTTAGCTTTGAATCCTCTGTCAAATTGGAAAAGTTGATCTGTCTTGGCACCAGACCTGGTGTTAGACCATCGCTTCTCTGGGCCGTGATGCCCGTGGCCTGGAAGTAGTGAGGATGCTCGAACGTGTTGATCGGATAGGGAGCAGTAAAGCCACTGAGATCATCTGTGCGCTTGTACGTGAGATTGGCCACAGCCTCCTTGGAAGTTTCCTTCAATTGTCAGAGTGTAAGGGTAGGGTTAGGTTAAGGTTAAGGGTAAGGGTAAGGATAGGGCACTCACCATTGTCTGGTGCAGAAAGCCGCCCGCACCATCGCTCATCTGCAGGGGAGCACTTAGACTGAGCATGGCTGCTCGGCGATCCACATCCGGCTCGGGAAACTCGGTAATCGATCCTATGTCGCTGAGGGTGCGTGCACTAAGCTTGGCACTGGCTTCCTGCTTTTCAGCTGGGCCCGCTGCTGGCGAGGAGTTCTGACTGGCATTCTCATGAGCCACTCGCAGTTCTCTTTCCTTGGCCTCCAACTGGTCGCGCAGGTGATCGATCTCATCGTTCTTGTCCGCCAACATGGTCTCCATCAGGTCCGGCACCGCCAATCGATTGATCATCTCCGTGCGTATCTTCTCCTTCAGCTTGCAAATCTCGTCACCCTTCCTTTGCAGCTCGACCTGGAGACGTTCCACCACAGTGCGATCGGGTTTGGTGAGCACCGTCAGCTCTGCCTCCAGGCGTGTGATCTCCCCCTTGCTGCGTTGCAGTTGCTGTCGCATGGTGGCCATCTGCTTGTCCCTGGCCGCCAGCTGCTCGATGTGATTCTTCACCTCTCCTTGCAGCTCGTTGACGCGTGTGTTCAGGTCAGAGGTGCCAGCTCGATGCAGTTGCTCCGCCCTCTGTCGCTGCTCCTCCAGTCGCGTGTGCAGGGTGGATATCTTTAGGGTCTGCTCATCTATGCGGCCCTGCAGCGAATCCCGCTCATGTTGCAGCTCCTATACATTTGAACGAAAATTTAAAATGGTTAGATGTGCTACCTACAATATTTTTATACCCGGTACTTGAAGAGTAAATAGGGTATATTGTATTTGTGCGCATAACGGTTGTATGTAATTATATTCTTGATCAGCATCAATAGCCGAGTCGATTGAGACATGTCTGTCTGTCCGTCCGTCCGGCTGTCCGTCTGTCCGTCCGTCTTGTTGAGCGCCTGGATCTCAGAGACCATAAAAGCTAGAGCCACCAAATTTTGCATCCAGACTTCGGTATGCTCGGTATATTATCTTCAAAATTGTAGATTTGGGAGGTTTTCGCACTTTTGCGGGGCGGAAGGGGGCGTGGCTCATTTTTGAAATACACTGGTTTCAGTGTGAGCATACAGCAGTCCGGATCCAAAATTTGGTGGCTCTAGCTCTTATGGTCTCTGAGAACTAGCCGACAAACTAGACGGACAGATGGACAGACAGACATGGCTCTATCGACTCGTCTATTGATGCTGATCAAGAATATATACACTTCATGGGGTCGGAAACGTTTCCTTCTGTGCGTTACATACAACCGTTATTCCCCACAAATACAATATACCCTATTTACTCTGCGAGTACCGGGTATACAAATTTGACAAAACACCGCTTAGGTGCAGATGTAGTACTGAGTGCCAGGTATAAAAGTTGTGACGCGTAAGAAGCATCTCACACGTCCCTTCTTGTTTTTAGTGGGTGCGTGTTGTGCCTGTAGCGAGCAATGACCGACCGACCGTTTGACCGTTCCCTTAATCTGCATTTAACCCTTTCCATCATCAATTACAATGGACATGCATACACATACATATGTATGTATGCACTGTGCACAGTGGTTTGTCTCTCGGTGAAAAAGTTGACTATTTGATGGACTCTTTTCATTTTTAAATAAAATCATAGCTGCCACAGAAACATCATGCTCCATCCATCATTGCGTATGCAAACATATTTTTGTAGTTAAGGTAGAGAGATTAACTATAACTCGAACTGCAGTTCGGTCCACTGTGCTCAGTATCTGTATCTCTTGCTTTTGCACTTTTTGTATCTTGTTGGTGCTGATGATGTTGTTTACTCTCCCTGCTGCACTCATATTTATGCGGGTTCTTACGCAGCTTACCCTAGTGCTCTCTGGCTCTAATTTTCATTCCGTATCCAGCGGCATGTGTGTAGTAGCATAAAAACATTTTTAAGGCATGTTTGACATTCATTGCTCTGCCCCGAGGATAATGCAGATTTTTTAGATGTAACGGGTGCCAAATGTTTTATTTTCATTCCGCTAAAAAAAAGAGTCGCTACTCATATCAGAGAATGTTCCGGAAAGGGAAATACGAGTATTATTAAGAGGAACGGGAATGACGTCTATTTCTAAAGTGGAACAGCCCGGGCATATAAAAGAACAGGAGCCAGGAGACGCCTATTTCTGACACAGCGTGTTCCACATTGAACATTGATAACACACCTGCCATAAATCACAGAAAAATCTGAATATAAATCGGAATAGCTAGTATGTGCGAAGTAAGCAAAACATTTGTATAACTTTGTGGCACAACAAATTGAATTATTTAAATTTATATTATATTGTTATGGTATGCAGCAGAGCACGCCATGAACCATGAACAATGCTAGAATACATCAAATAAATAATTTGAGAGTGTATGTACAAATACATATATATGTATGTACATATTTACATTCATATTTATGTACATATGTTAAAACATTCTTGAAAACCATCAATTGTCGGGGCCACTTGTCGCACACACACAGAGCCACTGGGCGGATAGACTCTCAGGCAGTGCGAGGAACCTTCTGAGATATTAAAGTCCACAAACTTAAAAGAAACTCACTCGCAACGGGCCAAAGATGGGAAGCGTTTTCGGGCCGTTAAACATATCAGGAACAAGCACAGCAAACGATTCCTTTGATTAAATTATTAAACTAAGCACTTTTCCCACATTTTCATTTAAATTTCCCTTTCTTTATATGCTGTAAATATTCTGTATTCTGATAATATTCTAATATTCTGCTGTAAAGACACGAACGATCCGTTGAGCTCAATAGTTGAGCAGATCTGTTTAACAGAAAGAGAATGTTAAGTTAACACTTTGAAGCGAATGATAAATGTTAGCGAGGCTATGCTATCGATACTTTTGCTATCGATATGAAACGTAAAATGTAAGACGAGCATTTTGAAATAAAATATACATAAGTATTCACAACCGCTTAGAAAGGACCCGAGGGTGCTCTATTAAATCAACCAATTCCTTGAACTCCAAAGGAAAGACGCTTCTAGTTTCAGATGAATAAAGATGAACGTTTACTTACCACACAGCCGGAACGCATCTGCTGCAGTTGCATCTCCAGATCGCGGATCCGCTTAATGGCGGCCTCTTCAACGCGCGTGTGTCTATCCAGCTTTTGGGTGACTCGCTCCACGCCCTCAACGGTCAGAGAGGAATGCGAGGTCGAGCCCACTGCGGTGTGTGGCCTACTCCTGCCACCATGGACGGAGACATCTTCGGTGACACTCAGGCTGGCCGAATTGGAAGTGGTATTGGAGTTATGCAGCGATTCCAGGACCTTTGTCTTCTGCTCCAGCGTGGTTTCAATGTCCCGCAGCTTCTCAGCCACTTGAACGAGGACAAGGCTCTGTTCTGCAGATGGCCTGCCCTGCTGCAGCTTCTCCTCCAGCAGGCGAATCCGAGACTGATAGCCCTCGCCGATGTCCTTCTGGAGGCGGTGGACCTCCTGCTGCAAGGCATCGTTGGCGCTCATCTGGAGGCTGACATAGTCCTCCAGCTGTTTAGTCTTCTCGTCCAGCACGTGCTCGTTCAGTGACTTGGTCTGCACTTGGGTCTCCAGCTCCGAGATGATCTCGCGCAGCACAAAAATTTTATCAATGGATGCCTTCAGCTCAACCTCGAACCTATCTTTCTTGTCGTTCGACTGGCTCAGCTGTAGGTTTGCCGCACGCAGTTGGGCCTCCAATTGGGCGTACTGTGTAGAGGGTGTATAGGATAGAAACCCCAGAGTTATAGCACATTCATAAAAATTACTCTTACTTTCGCGTGGTGTGGTATAGTGGTATGGTGAAATTTTGGTAAAGTTTGATGAGGAGCAGTGTCCGGGTGCGTTCCCATTTCAGTGACAACTTACATGCTTTTTCTTTCTGAACTTCAACTATTAAATGCGGGTGCGCAGTGTGGTAGTGGGGAGAGGGTGCATAATTAGTTTAAATAGGCAATTGCTCGATCTATATACATCTAGTATGCGAAAAGAGAAGTGGATAGAGAACCACACCGAAATATTAAAAAACAATTCTAAGAAGCAATCGAAGTTTCAAATAAACTTTCATACAACTTCAATCTACAATTCCAATTTATCCACACAATTTAATCCCACATGGAAATGAAAATGAGTTCAATTTCCTACGAGAAAAATGTTAGTGAATGGACCCGACTCGCGCACATTTTAATGTGTATATGTACATTTGCATACACATACATATGTATACATATGTATATATTTACCTCTGGGAGTCTATAAATATGTCGGCACAAGCTTACGAAAATCTCTTTTGTATATGTACCTTTGATGGTGCCCTTGATTTAGTTACAATGCCCACAGAGGCACTCACAAAGGAGTTGTGAAAACCTACATATTCCGTTCAATATCCCATGAAATGTTTTTAACAAATGCTTTGATTAGTTTAGCTAATGTGCTTATTGTTAGTGTTGCTTTGCGCAATTGATTCAGTTAACACAATTCTTCTTGAGGAAGGCATACTATTAGAACTTGGCAAATGTCTACAAAACATTAGAACTTAAAACTAATCAAAAATCCAAAAAAGAAGGAATACATGAAAAATATAATACAATCAGATAGGGAAAGCCAGAGGCATATTAAACGTAAACTAAAACGGAGCCCAAAATCAACCAATTGAGATCTTAGCGATAGTAGATAGTGGACAGGACTCACCTCCTCGGAGGCATTGGCATAGGAGCAACATTCCTTCTCCTTATCGCGCAATTGCGACTTCAGTAGCTCGATTTCACGCTGGAAGTCGTCGCGTTCCTGCTCGCGCTCAGCGGCCTGATCCTCCAGGAATCGGCGCGTATCCTTGAGCTGCTTGTCAGCGGTATCGATCTGTTTGTGTGTCAGTGGAGGGGTTGTAACAAGGGCTCTGATTGGGTAATAACCTGGCTTACAAACTAATCTACTTCTTCAAGTGTACTTTTCATGCGTTTAGCTCTCACAAAAACGAGATATATGTATGTAAAGGAAAACGAGATCAATCCGTAGATTCTGACCCGAAGACTAACCTGTGACTGGAGATCTTCTCGGTCCTTCTTGCTGCACTCCACCACCTTGTCGCCCTCGCGGCAAAAGTCCTCGATCAGCTGCAGCAGCATGACGGTGGCATTCCCCGAGTCACGAGTCTGCTCCAGCTGATCCTGTTGGCTGCCGGGCGACGAGGAGAGCAGATGACGGGCCCGGTCCTGCAATGCAGTAAAGCTGGCCGACGACTGGTCTAGGCCCTGCTCGTGGAGGCTTTTCATCCGCCCCAAGCCGTAGCCCTCATTGTAATCCGTGTGGTTCAGCGAGTTCAACTGCGAAAGTTGATCGCGCAGGGCCTGCAGCTCATGTCCCAGCTCTGCATTGCGATCGATAGTGTTGCTCAACTGCTGCTGCAGTTTCTGTCGATCAGTTTCCGACTTGATCAAGCGGTTCTTCAGCTCCACAAGTTGGAAGGAGAGCTCGGAGGAGTTGCCCGCGTGCTGCTGCAGATCGTGCGGCAGGGAGGTGTGCGTTTTTTCCCCCTCCGAGCTGCTGTTCTTTCGCCGATTGGCCACACCCAGCTGCTGGTCGTTGAGGGAGTTGGTGCGCACGAACTTGGAGAGCAATTGCTGCTGCACATCAGCCGTTGTCTTGAGGCCATCCTCCGCCTCGCAGCACAGTTCATGCTCCTGCTTCTCCGGCTCTCCCAGGGAATCGTTGGAATCATGCTCCCGTTGCTTGTGCAGGTCCTCCGAGAGTTGCAGCAAATAGGTGGCCTCTGATTTCAGGCGCTCCAGACAGTCGGTCAGGTCGAAGTCCTCCATATTGTCTTCGTTGCTCTTGCTATTAATGAACTGCACCAGACTGGGATCCTCCACCAACTCTAGCAGACTATGTACATCCGGCACCAGACGCAGTGGCCGCGTATTGTTCAGGGAGCTGCTCAGCGTCTGCTCAAACTCTTCGCCGACTTCCTGACTGCGACTTTGACTGTGATTGTGACTGTGGAGCAGCAGACGTTGCACTTCCTCAGACAGCGTGGCATTTAGATCCTCCTCACAGTTGGCTACGCACTTGGCCAGCCGGCTGAGCACGCTGCGGAAGCTCTTCGACAACTCCCGAAGTCCATCGCGCTCGTTGATAACCTGCTCTAGGTCACGGCTCGAGTCGAAGGTCAAGTGGCGTTTGTTCTTGCGATTCAGCTGTTTCTCGTACTCCAGTTTCAGGCGCGACATCTGCAGGGAATCCCCAATAGGAAATAAAGTAGTACGGCATTCTCATAAGAGAAAGGCACTGCCCGCCGCATTCTAGACTTACCTCATCGGCATGTTTGATATTCAGCTGAGTGATCTCCAGTTGACTTTTGGCCGTAAATTTCTCACGCAGCAAGATCAGCTCCTTGGGCCAATGCTGATCATCCACAGCGTTCTCAGATAGCAGCTTCTGTAAGATCAATTTGTATACGGAATTGATAAAATGTAAGTCTGTGTAAGGTCTGTTGCATATCGCGAAAGGTTGCACATGGAACAGTCGGTTGCACATGGAACAGACGTTTTCACATGGAACAGAGAAAAGAATAGGGTAGCTTTCAAGTAAACTTTTCTGCCTTTCACCAAGGCATACATATTTATGGCTCTCATCCAAAATATTTACACTTTATTTACATTTCATTTCCATTTTGGACACCGACACTTCAGAGAGTGTCGATTGAGGGTGGAGTTAGACCAACAGACATATAGATAAATCTTAATAAAAACCTACGCATCCGCCATTCCGAGAAGCGGATGACTGGAGTGTATGGATTATTTGTGTTGCTGCTACTGCCTCTATGCCCCTTTGAATCAATCCTATAAATCAGCCATTAAAAACCGCATTGAACACAATTCAATAGGTCTCAGAGATAACGATTTAAAAGCGATCGAATAAAATCTCTCTTTCTCTTCATCTCTCTCTCTCTCTCCGAGGGTCGCAACCCCAGCTGATAACGAGTTTTCTTTGTTTCAATGTTTTCCAATATTTACGTCGGTTTGGACTACAGCACGTTCCACACGTTCCCACCACGTTCCCATTTTAAGACCCCAAACGCTCAAAACAAGTAAATAGTTATCCTGCACCTTGAGATCAATATTGTTTGGGATACAAATCTGAAACGCACTGCCTCCTTGTTTCTCTAAAATTCCCCCCAAAAGGAGTGTGTTCCAGCTACCCTACACATGTTTTCTGCACTGGGAAACACAATTTTCTCTTTATTTTCGTCACTTGCACGTGCTCGTGTACGTACATACATATATGTACGCATATATGTATGTAGAATAGTGTATGGGTTGGGTGCAATACTATAATATGTATTTTTAGATTTTCGCACAACAAGAATTGACGAAAAAAAATCTGCAAACGAGCGGAGAAGTCTCTTCGCTAATTCAAAACAAAAATGGTTTTTTCAGGGGTAGGTGAGAACTAACCCCTCCACTAATTGTTCATATTGAGTAGCAAGGCCAGCAGACTATAGGCCTGATTAATGACCTGCAATGGAAATCAAAAGTATTACACAAACCAAAGCTGTTCAAGTGTCCATGGGCCCTAACCACTCCTTTAAGAGTACCTTAGTGAACATCGGCAGCCCCACATTAAAAAAGCCGCCGGCCCGCAGGTACATGGGCCGATTCAGATAGATTGTTAACATCAGGATGAGGCGACGCAGACGAGGCGAAAGGTCTGGCCAGGCGGAACTGTAGAGGGCATCAGTCAACTTAGCGGCAGAGTTGGTGACCTCGTTGCTATAGATGCTGGGCAGTAGGATTTGCATGACCATCGAGAGCAAATATTGAATCATGGCTGCAAACTTTCCCAGATCCTGCATGACGGGAGTCTGAAAGGTGAGTGGCACGGAAGGAGGATCAGATACTCCCATTCACACTCGGGTTGGCTCACCATCTGTATGCTGTAGATGGTGCAGCAGATGATCAGGGAGCTGACTAATATCTGAAACAGCGTGCTCATCGAAATGAATTTCTCAATGTCGAGCGCCTGCTGTTTGAGTCGTTGGTGGAGGGCCACCAGATCCAATAAGTCAGTGCAGAGCTGATCCTCGCCCTGCTGGATACCACTGTTATTCAGTGCAGCCAGGCGCTGACCTAGCATGCGTAGACAGAGAGACAGATGCAGCATTAGGTACCAGTTGACGAGATCCATGGATACGTTACACAGGCATATAAAGGGGATCACCACCGCCTGATATATAAAGGCAAACCAGAAGGACACGGACTGCTGCCAATCGAAGGGGGTCCACATCCAGAATGGCAGCCTGTTGGGTATATTGAACAGACATGGTATCACGATCACGGGGATGACACCCACACTACACATTATATAGACGCAGACAACGCGGTCGAAGCGCTGGTGTTCGTTGCGCCACATGTCCACTTCTTGAAGCGTCTTCAGCCGAAAGCGGTCCACACTGCTCCACTCGG
The DNA here is from genome assembly GCF_900245975.1 of Drosophila guanche. Taxonomy (NCBI): domain Eukaryota; kingdom Metazoa; phylum Arthropoda; class Insecta; order Diptera; family Drosophilidae; genus Drosophila; species Drosophila guanche. Next base: position 481,190 of record NW_022995744.1, on the reverse strand, counting down.
TTAGGATGCGCTGCGCCATGTGAGCATAGCTCCAGTTATTAAGCACCTTTAGGGCTAGAGCCGTCATGGTGAGAGAGATTAGCAGAACATCCACCGTGTGCTCCATATCAGTACTAAGGATAGCCTCCGCCCACAACAGTACAGTGAAGAGTAAGGTTAAACCGGAATGTAGAAGATAACCCTGCCAGTTGGTCCAGCCACGCTGCGGCCTCGGTCCCCCAGATGTGGGCCAGAGCCGAAACCAGCCGAGTAAGCGGAGTAGGAACCGCACTGGACGAATTCGGTCGATATCCATGGGCAAGTTTTAGCTTTGATTGATTCATTGAATGCCGATACAACCCCTTATATAAGCGCGTTTTAATTGATTTTGCTAATTGCTTAATCGAAGAGGCGGTCCTGGCTCCTTGACTTATTCAATTAAAACTCACTTAGCACACTCTCCACTGATATGAAAATCGATATCCGCTATGGAACGGTACTTGTGCATTTTTTGATAAATATGTATAAATAACAAAGATTTCGGAGGAAATTAAGTTTGAGCCTTAAACAAAAATAAACTCCCAGGCAGGAAAGCGATTGTAGCTGAATATGTGACCAGTTCTTCTTGGTTTCTTTTTTTGTCATAAGGGCAACGACTTCTCTTCTCTTTTGAAGAAGATACATATGAGTATATACACACAGATGTAAATGTTTTTTGACAACGTGCAGTCTAGCTGTTTTTGTTAACACAGGATTTAAATTTTTATGAATTTGAGAAATGTTTTGTTTAGGCCGGGGAATCTCAAGTGGTTTGCCCATTGACTTTCCTCACATCGTATCTTTACCTCTCTTACTTTTATGCACGAGTATGTATGCTTTAATGTTCTGCTATCGCCGAAACCACGTTAGTATTTGGATTGAAGCACTCGAACATCAATTGCCAAAGAATAACTTAATCAGAGTATTAAAATGTTAGAAGATTTGATTAATTTTTTTCCGTAATACCACTTGAAGATCGCTTTCATTTACGCCGGGAAAGTCGCAAAGTATTTCACTATATGTACATATGAATGTATATATATGTATGTACGAAAATTCCAATGAATAAAGCACCGACAATGACAGACGCGCACGCACGCGTTGAAGTAACAAAATAAAATGAGCGGGCACCCAAGCAGACCACCCATTTATAACAAGAAAGAGAGAAGGTCGAGAGAGAGAGAGAGAAATTGGTTCTCCGATCGTTCTCCCAATGGTGTGTGTGAGTGTGTTGAAGTATATTTAAATTTATGAGCGTTAATTTTAAACGGGGTCCAAGCATCCAAAATAACAACAGCATGCACTATTATGTATGTTTGGTGTTGTGTGTTTTGCACCCCTTTTTCCTTTCTCCTCTCTCTTTTATATTGCGTATCCAAGAACTGTTTAATGCCAAAGGAAGCTAGAATTTTAAACACTTCCGGCTGGGACGATATTAGCTCCGTTTCCAGCACTGATTAAAGAAATGTGAAATGTGTTCTCCGATCTTCTTTAACTACATACATACAGCTTATGTTTTTGTGTTGGTTCAAACAATTGTCAAAGAATGATGACTATGTGAAGAGTGATGCTATGGATCTGCTGGAAGGATAGCCGCTCAAGTCAACGTTCCCGTTGGGATCATTGACTGACTACTGACTTTTGACTGGGCCTTAAAATAGAGGGTATGAAATCGCAGGCTGAATTAATGCTACAATGATGCAAAGTTATGCCACAGGCACAAATCCAAAGTTCTTTTGGCAACCATTCGTCGCAGCATGATTTTCATGCTCCGCTACGGAAAAAGCGTTTCCACTCGATTTTGCTTTAGTTCTTGTTTTGGCTGCTTGACAAGATTTCGCACGTTTTTCTTTGACGATCGCGCGCGATTTGTTAAAAATAAAGCGGTACATTTTGCAGACGGAAAGTGAGATGTGAATCACACTCACTGAGCAGTCAGGGAAGTGTCGGGGAATGCAAGACATGCCATGCCGTGCCATGCCAAGCACTCACCTGTATTTGCCGCTCCAGTTCGTTGGCAATATCCTGGCGGGCTAACGCCAATTGCTCCTGCAATCGCCTTTCGTACTCCTCGATAATGCGCTGAACAACCTGAGACTCGTTGTTGAAATTCAGCTCATCCTCGTCAATGATGATGAGCGAGATGTTGGGTGCTGCTGACTTTGAACCCTCCACCTCTGCCGCTCCCGCACCTGGACAGGTACGTGGCGGAGATTCGACAGCAGGCTATACGTCGGCAGGTTAGTTGTTGTTTCCAAGGTAAGGCGTGGATGCAGGTAGTTACAATTGGTGTGGTTTAGTGGTTTATTATATTGGATTATAAATGACAGAGAGAACAGGAATATGCATGCGTTAGCAAGTTAGCAAAGCCAGGCTAAGTGCGTATACTTTTCGAGTAAGTCTCAGTCAGCGTACAAATGGATCGTTACCTTATAGTCGTCGTCTCCTTGGCTGCGCTCGTAAAACTTAATGCGATCGCTCAGCTTGCGCACCGTCAGCTCGTGGGCGCGTTTTATATCCTGCATGTGCGTCTGGTAGAATATCTTTAGCTCGGATATGTCCTGAAATGGGGAAATGGGTAAATCTCTTGACGATGCTAGTACAGATAAACCTTATTCGAATGTACTTCTATAATTATAATCCATTTAGATTCAGTTGGATTCATGGATATACCATTACAGGATCGATTGAATTAAATACAAAATATTAAATGTGATCGTGTCTGGTGTCAATAAACAAAATACGTAATTTGCGAAACTCAACTGAGAGGAGAGACAGTCACTGCTGGGAAATACTAAAGGAATAGGTCTAGCCTCCAGATCCATATCAATTAATATGTATCTAAAACCCGCATTGAATCCACTTACTTCCTTGTCATTCCGCCCTGAACTCCTGCACTCCCCCAGGGAATCTAATCCGCAGGGAGTCATTTGCCTGTGACTGGGACTCAGCAAGAGTTCGGCCCGTTTTCGCTTGCGCGGCGACGTCTCCTTGGCGGAGGAGGCAGCCACGGTCACGGCCTCCTCTGGCAGTTGATCCACCTCGGAGCACTCCGAAGAGCTGTCGCCAGCCAGGTGTTGGGATTTGTGTGAGAAGACATCGTCGGAGAACTGTTTCTCGAGGTCGGCACACTTGTGTTCAAAATACTTGCGTAGCTCCTCCACCTCCCTTGCGTGTGTAGCCTGCTGGGACTGCTGATTGCTCTGCTTTTCGCTCTCCCACTGATCGCGGGCAATCTTCAACTCTTGCGCACACTGCTCGCGGATAATGCTCAACTGCTGGCCGAGGTAGTCGTCGAACTTGCGCTGGACCATTAGGAAGAGCCGCTGTTCGTGCGGCAGAAGGTAGGTTTGGAATTGTTCTATCTGCTTAGTGAACGCCGGAGTCCACTCAGGTTGAAGGGGTTGGAGGCCAAGGTCGTCGAGGGAATGAAGGGGCACCTGTCGCTCCTTGGAACTGCGCGATCCTCGCTCCTCGTTGTCGGTAAGAAAGTTTCGATCCAGGTCGTCGTCGCTCTCGCTCATCAGATCCATGGATATTTCCGAAATGCGCTGGCCGGGATTGCATTCCTGATCTGGCCACACGGCACTCGATCGCTTGACTGCATCAATGGCCTCGTGAAGCTGCCTGCGCAGATTCTGCACCTCGCCTCCCAGGCGCTCTGCGTCTGCCTGAAGCTCTCCGCGAACGTTCATCGAGTGCTGCAGTGATTCGGTCAGCTTGGCAATCATCTCATCTCTGCGAGACACCTCCAGATACATGTCCAGCGTCTGTGGAAATTGTGGGAGAACTTAATATGAGAACAGGTCTATTAGTTTAAAAGGATCGCTTACCGGGCCCCCGAACTCTTCCTGCAGTGTTCGGTACTCCGTGGAATTGGTCATCATGGAGCTGGAATCTCGAGCAGAGGCTGGGCCGGCACAGCTTTCGCGGCGAACCGCCTCCATCTGCAAATTTAGGGAGGCCAGGCAGTTGTCCTTCATCTCGAGCTGGCTGTGCAACTCCTGCACATTAGCCTCCAACTGCTTCAGCATGTTCAAGCTCGCCAAACTGGAATGACTGCCTTCTGCTCTTTTGGCCGCCTGCTGAAGCAGTCTTTTGGATTCATCGGGGGATAGGGATGGTGGGACATGCTCTTGCTCCTGCTCTCGCTCCTCCTCGATAGTGGTGCTGAGGGAGAGCAGGCGCTCGCTCTCCTCGGTTATGTCCTCAAGCACATCTTTGCTGAACTCTGACAGGGGCAATCGCTCCATTTGCTTGACCTCCGCATTGCTGCTAGAGCTGCTATTCATTTCTCCGTCCGCTTCTGTGGGTGACAGTTTGACTCCATTGTCGTTGAGGATCTGCTGATTCATGGCCATCAAGCGCAGTTTCATCAGCTGCAGGGAACTTTCCTCATCATCGTCCTCCCCATCATCGCAGTCCACTTCCAGCATGGTCAACTTGAGTGGCTCTGGTTGAAGGAACAGTGGGGCCAAAGCTTTGGCATCTTTGTTCTCCATAACTACAGGCTCCTTTAGCATTGGCAGCATGAGCGTTTCCACTTTGGCTGTGGGTGTGACCGCATTCTGTACCGTCTCATCCTGCGTCTGGGAGGCCTCCTGCCCTTGCTCTTCATCTAAATCCGTTATCTGATCCACTTTGTGCGATGTGTTGGCAGTCTCGTCGGCTTCGTAGGTCACCTCGATGGACTCGTTGCTGGCCACGATCTCCTCCATTGAATGATCCTTCTCCTCGGTTAGCTGAGGCTCCTCATCCACCTGCGTTTCCGGTGCATCACTTGCACTCATAATGGCCTCGCTTCTCTGCTCGCCTCTAGACTGAACCGGCTCCTCAGCAAGCTCTGAGACATCATCTGTGGTGCTTTGGTTGCTCAGGCTCTGATCCACGATATCTGGTTCATCTTCATCTTCGTCTTCGTGGCGGGAGTGCATTAGATTCGACTGCCCCAGCGGCAGACTTATGTCCAAATCATCATAATTTGAGGAGCAAAGACTAACTTCAACTTTTGAACCATCGTGACGTACATTGTCGGCTTCGCTCTCATCGTTCAGCGTAAGGAAGTGCTGAGCCAACTTTCCACCCGAGAGCTGGGAATCATCTATGCGAAACTGTTCCGCATTCGCACCCGCATCCCCTTCCTCCTCGTCATCATTGCTGCTACTCAAACTTTTGGCACCCGGTTGCTCCTTTGGTCTGCGGTATGCAGCCGGGCCTGACAGAGACTCGACGTGGGAGCTGAGCTGCTCCTCCACTTCACTGATCTCGATGGCCTCTTCGATGTCCTCCTCAATGCTGCTGCTTGTCGTGGTCATCGTTGTTGTGGTGGTAGCTCCTGCCATCTCTGCACAGCTTGTTGCTGTGGCTGTGGCTGTCGTTGCCGTCGTATGTTGCTCGGCCATCTCAATTGTCATGGAACTGGTGGGCGGCTCGATACTAAACGAGGACACGGTCTGGTCCTCCTCCGTGAGACTGAGGTTGTTTTGCCGCCTTAATAGTTCCTCTGTGTCTGTTGATGTGACAGCGTACTGAGTGCTGCTGGACCTGCTTGTGGCCGCCGTCAAGCTGCTCCTAGAGATTATGTACGTGTGCGTGGAGTCGTTATCGTTATCAAAGTCATATGCGTAGTTGGCCTCTCCATCAGCGCTGCTGGCAGCATGTTGCACTTCCTCTGTGAATTGCGATTCGGCCTCTTCGACTGTTGCCTTCCTAGGCCGCTCCTCGAACAAAAAGTTTAGAGTGGGTAAAAACTCAACTTCCACATTTGTTGCCGCTTCGCCTCGTTTTTCTGGATGTTTTTTTCCAGTCACTCGCGATGTTGCTGGGGATGGTGCTAGGGATGTTTCTGGCAACTCTTCGGCTGACTCGATTGCCTTGTTGCTGACGCTGCCGTTGTGCGTGCGCAGCAATGAAGTGATCTGTAACGGAAAGCATCGTGGACACAAGAAAACAGATTAGTGCGGCTTCCTATTTTTTGGTGTCGAGTCTCGAAGTACCCTTGCAGATCAAATCGCTTTAATGACAGCTACAAGAAAGAACCGAATTGGAAGCTGTTTGGCTGATTGATGCTACTTAATTTACAAGTTCTTTAGCAGTTTCGATTATTTCTATAATATTATGTATATGTAAATACATATGTATGTATGTTAATAACTTTGTATATATGTATGTTTGGATGTATGTACATTTGTCTACCTGGGAGACTAGCTGGCGTTGATGGGGAAAACGTACAACCTTTACAGTTTATAGTGAAATAAGCTAATTATACCCGGTACTTTTGTTTGTGCGAATAACAGTTGTATGTAACACACAGAGGGAAACGTTTCCGACCCCATAAAGTATATATATTTTTGATCAGCATCAATAGCCGAGTCTATGTTTGGCTGTCTGTCCGTCTGTCCGTCCACCAAATCCACCAAATTTTGCATCCAGATTTCTGTATGCTTACACTCCAAGTGTATTTCAAAAATGAGCCCCGCCTCCTTCCGCCCCTGCAAAAGGGCGAAAACCTGCCAAACCTACAATTTTGAAGATAAAAGAAAACTAAAAACGCCATTCCGTAGGGAAGGAACATATCTATCAGATCACCAAATTGGGATCCGAGTGGATCATTATTATAGCCAGAATGAAGAAATTAATTTGCAGTTTGTAAACCCACCCCGTCCCGCAGCTTTTATTTGTTTTTTGCACATTCTCTCATTCACACTCTGCTTCGCTCAGTGTGCGGCCTCTGCCTCTGCCGCGTCTCTGCCTCTGCCAAGACTCTGCAGTGTGTGGCTCTAGGGAAGGAGGGCGAGCTAAAGGAGCGTGTTGGCGTGAGAAGTGTTGTAGATGTAGATGACAGATGAAGAAAATATGTAAAACATATTTGACATTTGACAAAAAAAACCGCTAAGGTACAGATGTAATACTGAGTTCCATGGTATGAAAGTTGTGACGCGTAAGAACGTCTCACACGTCCCTTCTCGTTTTACTTTAGTTTGTATTATCTTAGCCACTGAAAATAACAAATGGACTTTTTGTTGCCACAAGTTTGAGGCAAGCACGCTTTTGTTGCCATCCATTTCATGTTAGATTTTTCTAGATTATAATTCCACTAATTGATGTCACCCAGTTTTCGACGTCCGAGACGCATTATCGGGATTTTTTCGTTTCCGAGGTCTGCCATCATGTCTGTGGCACACTAAACTTGGGCGAATGGCACTAGAAAAATCAAATAATGTGAACAAATAAATAAAAAACGATTTCGAGCCCCTGCCAATCTCCACTTGACCCGTATCTCAAGTGTGTATCAGCAGCCATGGAACCTCCACCTCTGCTGGAGTGGGATGCTGACCGCGCTTCTTTTGGTTTGATGGATTGCAGATGTTCTCTGCCCTGCTCTGCTGATGGGATCTCCGGGATATTATATTATTATTAGAAATATTCGAAAAATGTTCATGTTTGCCAATAGAGTTGCAACAGGGCAGCTCCCAGAGAGAAGTTGCATATGGTTGATTTAGATATATTTAGACCTGCCCGCAATACTTAATTTAAAATAAGATTCAGTCCACTTGACATATCTATGGGGGCAAGGACAGGGACAGAGACTGGGGGAGAAAAGGTGTTTGTTTGAAACGTGTGCCATACATGAGTAGGAATCCATTCTCGAGTGGTGTGTGGAAGTACTTAGTATATGGCACTTTCCAATTAGATTTTACAGCTGGAAATGTTATCAAATCTTTTGTTGAAAAAACTCGTATCGTATACATATGTATGTACTTATGAAGGTATGCATCAAAGCAATGCATTTGAAGCGGTATTTTCAACATTACGCATACGCTATGTGGGTCAGTGTGCAACGCGTGACAAACTCTTCGGACTTATGTATTCCATTAATAATGTGCTGCCGAAGTCTACCCACAGTCAGCGATCTAACCCAATAAATAAACCAACTTGAACGTCCTTGAACTTGTCGGAACAAAAAGATAAACAAGCCAGGTTGGAAGTTCCAGTCCATCATAACGCATATCAGGATAACAGTTTGTCCTTATAGTCATGGCAACGGGCACTCCGTGGGGCAGGGAAAGACTATCTTTTTTCTGCTTACAAATTGAAATTTGTTGCTATAGCTTGGTCCTTCATTGGGCTGTTGTTTGGGTGTGACACACATTCCAGATTCCAGGTGGAGTTTCTGCGGGGTTTGCACTTTACCAACTAATAACAACAATTCCACCACACCACACCCTTTGTCAAGTCGGATGAAGCCTTTGCCGCTAATGGGGTTTCTCGCTTTGATTTTACTGTAAGATATTTTTTATAGACATTCTATATTGGCACGCATATTACGCAAATAATGATTAAATTAACGATTCGCGTGGCGTAAAGGTGACAATGAAATATTGTCTGGAAGTGGGAAATGCAACGAGGCATTAAGCCATACTCCATGAAGAGAGTTATGTAAGTTCTGGACTTGAAAGTGTATATCATCATCATTGAGAACATATAATAATATTTGATACCAAGATATTAATACATTTCTCAGAAATGTAGCTAAGTTTGTTCATCATTTGCCTAGAATTGCAGCAATCCATAGGCAGGTCCTGGATAACCTTGTTGTGCAGCGATGGCTCGATGACAAAGGCCCCGCACCACTTGGCAAGCTCCAGACTCGGATGGTCTGGCTTATCCCTGCAGGAAGCAAGTTCCCCGCAGCCACAGAGTATAAGACGTTCAAAGCGATACTCCCGGCACCTGCGATCCCCGCAAATGAGGGGAGAGTGGGCGAGAGCGGACGTTAACCCTAAAGATCTAAAGAGCTAAAGTTCACTTATCCACCAACACTTACATGCAATTTGCCCATTTTGATGTTCGTCTCTCATTCCATTCCATTCAATGATCACATTATCTTTATTAAATACAGTTTACAGTCACTTAAAAAAGTCCATGCACCATTTCAATGCTCTTATGTGTCACATTGTGCGAAAGTTATCTATGCAAATTGAACCAAACGCATTTTTTCATATAGTGTTTTTACATCTCTACACTGGTAAAGGCACAGGCACCACACTTTTATCTTTTTCTCGGAGGAGCGACGGAAAAGTTGCGACCGCCTGCAGTGCGAGTTCTTTTATAAGTAAAGCGTCGTGCGCCCTGCCCGAAGAGGCATTCAATTGAAATTCGTCAGTCAATCCGTAAGAAATCAAAACGAAAAAAACTGAAAAGAGAGGCGAGGCGGCCCCAGAGAGCAACCGACAAAGAGCGACAGAACATTTTTACAGCGCGGTTCCAAGCGGTTCCGTGCACCGTATGTGCGCTCCCAATTCTTATTTATAAACACCATTTATACATGGAGTATAGGCGCTGGCACTTTTTATACCCACTACTCGCAGAGTACATAGGGTATATTGTATTTGTGGTGAAAAGTAGATGTATGTAACGCACAGAAGAACACGTGTCAATAGTATCAGTATATATCAATAGATACCGTCAGATATCAGAGACTATAAAAACTAGAGGCAAATTTTGCATCCAGATTGCTGTATGCTCTCACTACTAAAAGTGTTTTTCAAAATTTCTCCTTTCCGCCCCCTAAAATCGCGAAAATATGCTGTATCCACAGTTTTGAAGATAAAATAAATCTAAAAACGCCATTCCGTAGGGAATGACCATATCTATCAGATCACCGTTTTGGGATCAAATTGTATCATTATTATAGACAAAATGAAGAAATTCGACCAGCAGCTATGTATATACATATGTATGCATGTATGCGGAATATAGAAAAACAAATATCATTGAAATAAAAGATTTACTTAATAAGGGCGTTGCTAGTATTGGGGGCAAACGTCTTCCGAAAGTGCATAGACGCATAACGTGAAGGGTATGCTTCAACAGCACTTTTAAAAAATCCTATACATGCGAGCAGATCTAGAATACGTATGCACACATGCATCTGTCGAGAGCCTGGACCCAGCGCTAGAGCCAAAAAATACCGCAAAAGTTAATTTTTACTTATTTGAATAATGTTTTCACAGGAAAGATAATTTAGATAATTCAAATAATTCAGATACAACGAGAAGGGGCGTGTGAGACGCTTCTTACGCGTCACAACTTTTATACCTGGTACTCAGTACTACATCTGTACCTAAGCGGTTTTTATCAAAGTTTACATTTGTTCTTCATCTGTAATCTACATCTACAACACGTCTCACGCCAACACGCTCCTTTAGCTCGCCCTCCTCCCCTAGTGCCACACACTGCAGAGCCACGGCAGAGGCAGAGGCGGCACACTGCAGAAGCAGAGTGTGAATGAGAGAATGTGAAAAAAAGCTGCGGGTTTAGCCACTGCAAATTAATTTCGTCATTCTGGCTATAATAATGATCCAATCTGATCCCAATCCGGTGATCTGATAGATATGGTTCTTCCCTACGGAATGGCGTTTTTAGTTTTCTCGTATCTTCAAAATTGTGAATACCTCAGATTTTTCGGGGCGAGCTAAGTTTAAAAACTCTAATTATATTTTCGTCATTTTTGTTTCTTTCTTTCAAACAATTAATAAAGCGAAAACATTTTTTTAACTTCTAAAGTACAACAATAAAAGATACAACTTTTGATTTTGTTTAATTAATTAATTTTCTTCAGTTTGATACGTCATTTTACCCACTGTGCGAGTATTCGTAAGTTCAAAGGCGCATTCAATTTCGATTTATTCTGTAAAAAGACCGTCACGCTGTGGTATGTATGTGTGTATGTTATGCATTGTGGAACCAATATGATGACGCAAAAGAGGGTCATCGAATATTCACATTGATTTAATAAGCAAAATATATTTTATTATATTTCTTAATTGTTTGTCAATTTTCGGATTTGTCTTTAACAAGTAAGTACATATCATGCCCAAACTCAAATTCTTTTCAAACTTTCATGTACATATGCATGTATGTATATACATATGTGTGGTCTTACCCAGCCAAATAGAGTATACAGATTCATAGCGATCTGCCTTGAGCTAAATATTTGACAGCCTGTTTCTCGTACTCCCGTGCATACAGCGGCAAACTTGTCTGTTTTTATGGGTCTCGGTTGACACTTGCGACTATCAGTTAGGCATATTTCGGCTCCCTCTTAGATGTGTCCCGAGTGTTCTGCACATTCTTGTTGATTGTTGGTCGACTAACTTTAAAAACACGGATACATGGCCACACGTACACTAAATATGTTGCAGGTTATGTTCCACAAATTTTTTACGTAAAATTTCAAATTATTTCAGGTTTGTCTTCTTTAAACACTCCACAAAGAACACACTACAACACACTTGAGGGAACTAGCTATGAAACACATTTGGTTTATTTAAACTAGACAAACATTTCCCGGTTATAAGTGAAATAATTCACATATTTCAGAGACCGGAAAGAAAAGAGGACAGAGCACCCGATCAGAACAGTTGCACGTATGTATGTAATCGCTCTCGGGTCTAATGCAACTGACGTGCCGATCTATCAAACATTACTCTTTTATTTTTGGGTCTTGGGGAAGAGAGCTCTTAGGCTGCAGCTCACTGAAGCGCAGCATCAAATTGTTTAAAAATAATCAATCGTAAACAAAAACTGAACGCTTTGCAGAGAAAGATAATTTCTACTGAAGAGAGAATCAAAGGGCAAGAATAGCAGAAAGAGAAAATGAGGCCACTTTTATAGCCTGTTCCAAAAATAAGTTTTAAGCAGAGGATTGGATCTATTAAAGATAAATGCAAATGTAAAGATTAACTGAAGGAAACACGAAACAAGGTTCATTACAATGTATGTATAAACCGTATGTATAACCCGAAGATAATATCTCCAGATATTGTTGCATTTATGTATTTTTATATACTGACAAGTCAAGTGGCAACAACTCGAATGAGGAATAGTTGTGAAGTGCAAGAATTTACGATTTACTTAAGCAGACGTTTTGCCATTTTGCCATCACTTATAATAAACATTATGCTTGAACTACTGTGTAGGGAGAAAAGAGAAATATCCAATGAGCAGTCTACCTTCCCCAACATATAATTGTTTGCATTAAATTAATAAAACAGACAATTTACATTTTCACATTGTGTTAATATACAAAATATATTTTTTTTTATTTCTTAATTGTTCGTCAATAGTCGGATTTGTCTTTAACAAGTCAATACATATAAACAAATCTATACATATACATGTATATTTATATAAAAAATATCTTCAAATTTGTGTACATACATATGTATGTACCTGGTGCAAAACTCTTTAACAAAGGCTAGTCGGAATATAGTTCCTTTATTGTTTTGTTTTTTAAATGCTTTGCTTTCAGTTAAGGCAAGTTGTATGTTCCCCTTGGGGATAACATTGTTCTACTTTTTAGCTTTAGATATGTCAATGGTAAATTTTGGCCATTTTCAATGAGCATGTAATAATAATGTAATAATGTACATTACATTAATTAATGCTCATTCAGCTAGTCCTAAAAATGTCCATAAATATAATTTTTGTTAACTTGCAACCCAAGCCGGGTCCAACCAATTGTAGTTTTGTTCAACTCTTGGGCGGTTTTTGCTTTGTAGTGTTGTCTACAACTGTTGTTTTGTTAATCACATGAAAAGGGGAAAAATTGCGGCAATTCCATAGATCCTTATACTTTGAGGTCACTCAGGTCTTCCGACCTCCTTCTGCTTGAATTTGGTGGAATACTTGTAGAAGTCGGACATCTCGAAGGGTTTTGTCACCTCCTTGTAGGGCTGAAAAGTGGCCTGCTGCACCACGGTCATGTTTTTTGGCGACTCTATACGTATATCCGGCGACAAGCTGGCCGTGGCAACGGTCAGCGGAGGGGACACCAAAGCTGTCTGTATAGCACTTCCAAAGCCACTTCCATTGTTGTGGTTCTGCTGAACTGGCGGTGGCCTCGGAGGCGGTGTTTGCTGCATTTGATTTGGTTTAGGGGGTAGCTGGCGAAATGGTGGTATTTCCAGGGGTTCCAGGGGATAAGAAATCGATATGCCCATAGTCTGCTCCATGGCATTAAGATACGATGTGGACTGACTGAGCAGCGCCTTTGAGCTGCTGGACACCGCATAACTTGCACTCGGGTGGTTTTGCACTGGCCGCTGATTTGACATGGAAAAGTGACGACCAACACCGGTCCCCGAGACCGACATGGACTGGGAAGAGAGCTTGGTCCGCGGTTTGGTGGCTGACGCTGCCTGACTGTAGCTACCATTACTGCTGCTCCCGGCTGGACTTTGTGGCTGAGAATCTATCTGGCGAATCACAGCAGGTCCATCCAGAGAGGACTCCAGCCACTGTTTCGGCTTGGCCTTCTTTTCGATGGTGGTCGAGGAGGACGACAGTGAGATCTCATCGTGCAGCTGATAGCGACTGGGCAGAGGAGCTGCCAGCATATCGCTAGAGTGCGACTTTACCTCAATGATCCCAAGCTGGGGAGGAGTCAAAGGAGCGATGTGGGACTGGGATCGCCAGCGCTGCTGCTGCTGCTGTTGCGCTTCCATGTCCACCGATGCATAGCTGGGGGCCAGGGATATGGCATCCAGCTGACGATGCTGCGGGTGGTTGTGCGGCACATGCTGCTCGTAGCTGTGGTTGCTTGGAGACGCTAGCGGCGAGACGTACTTCTTGATGTTCTGACTGGACTTGATGAAGCCGCACTCGTTGTAGCTCTGATGCGTGGGAGACAAGTAGTACTTATCGCAATGCACTATGATGGACTGCTGTTGCGGCGAAGCCTGCGGAGGATGCCTCAGCGTGGCCACATTTGAGGAGTTTGCCGAGTACATGGATATGACATCTGGCTGGGATCTCTGATAAGGCATCATCAGATGATGCGACTGCTGCTGCCTCATGTACTGCATTTGGCTTGGAGTGGGTGTAGGTCGCTTCTTGAGGGCGCTCTTCACCATCTGATGCTGCTGCTGGGCCTGCTGTTGCGCCACACCTATCACCAACATGTCGCCCACTCCCCCCGCTGGCTGATAGTTGTCGTACTCGGAGCTGCGATTCGACATCGTTTCCGACTGCAGAATGTTGTTATTTATGCTGTTGCTGCTGGTCTGCTGGCTCTCGCGACTCTCCCGACTGGTAGTGCTCTGCTTGCGTCTCAGAATTGAGCTGCTCTCCTTAGTCAAGGCCGGGAGCTGCTGCTCGTGCTTGTACTGCTGGGCCAGCTGGGAGAAGAACTCGTTGATGGTCATCTGCTCATAGTTTCCATTGATGATGGCTGACTCCTGCTTCTGGATCTGCTGCAGCAGCCAACTCTTCTCGCTTAGGCGCTGCTCCAGGACCTGCTTACGCGCCTCCAGAGACTCCCGCTTCACTTTCGGCTCATCCTCGTTCGCGTTGTTGCTGGTGCTGTGGTTATTGTTTACGTTATTCGTGTTGTTGTTGTTGCTGCTGCTTGTGGTCGCCGCCTGTTCCTCATCTTTAAGACTGGCCATGTTTCTTGTCTTGGGCGCTTTCAATTGCATCGCCAGGCCAGCGAGCTCTTCTTTTGGTTGGGTTGGTTTGCGTTGCGGTGCGTGTTTTGTGATCCTAAAAGGGACATAAGCAGTCTTTGATCAGTCGCCTCTTGGCCTGGTTCATTATGTTTCTTATATTGCTGCTTATTATTTTAGTTCGGAGTTAGCTTTTTGTGTTAGAGACGTACACTAGTTGAATCAGTTTTGATTTATGTACAGACTTAAGTTTCCTTTTCACTTTTCCAGTTTTATCACGCACCACAACCACTGAAAACCATGAAGTCTGGAGACTTTGCCGAAAATAAGAGCTATTGTGAGCTTTTTCCCTTCCTAGCAAATCCCATCACCAGTCCCAGCCACGGCACATATGTACATACATATGTACGTATGTTTATGTACATACATATATAGGTAGTAGATTTCGTTGACGCACCACTCAAGACACTATTCCGGCGACGACTTAATATCAAACGTGCGAAAGTCGACAAAAATGCCAATACGGTGGGTCTATTCGCCCAAACGGATGTTTTCCCTTCTGGCATTTCATTCATAAGCCAGGCCCTGTAAGGGTCGGTTTTTAATTAGTGAGCCTCCACTGTTAAAAACTGTAAACAGTGTAACAGTAGAGTGTGACCCATGCAACCACACACTATGGAAACGGAACAACTACTTCTATGACTAACAAATGAAAAATTATGCATAATTTACATAGATCGATTAAAAAAACCCTCTCATGAAGCAGTGAATAAGATCAACGGGTCAAGCTGAAAAAAATAAAACTTTAAACTCACCAAAAAAGGCCTAGACTGTAGTTTGGTGTTATATTTCGTCAGCGCGTTCGTTTAAGGAAGGGCTGCCTGCCGATGGGGGAATCTAAAGGATTTAGATTTTCTGCAACACAAGCACCAATGAAGCAGTTACCCTGCCCATCTGGTGCCTACCTTGTGTCTTTTGTTGCTGCAGCTGCTCCTCTTCCTCCTAAGTAATGCAGCGTAGCGTCACTGTCACTGCAACGCGGCGTCCTCTCACTCACTCTGGATGACTTATCCCCGTGTTTGGTATCAGGTGCTATATGTGCATGCGTTACACCCCGGAGTTTTGCTTAACTAAATTAAAAATGTATCAAATTATACTTAAAAAACGCGCAAGAAAAACTAAACTGCAATGCTCCGCCTACATAATTAAAACAACACGACACGCGCACTTACACACATAACGCGATAGGTGTTGGAAAGCGCACAAACTGATGTAAGGGAGAGCTGCGTGGGAAAAACATCGATATCGCTTACACGAAGATTTAAGATCATTTATACTGATTACAAATAAAAACGCCTCCCCATATTTGTACCGTATGGAAGTCACCAGAATACATATAACTCTTTTGCATATAGCATTAGAGTTTTTTATTATCCACCTATAAATATTTTACTTATTCCGCTGCCTAGCGATAGTTCCATCGATTGATTTTTTCCAGCTCTAATTTAAAGACCAGTGCTGCACACCGTCAGAGAATCAAAAAGTAAAAAATTGCCACAAGTTAAGGTATTTCTACAGTCATTTGCACGTTTATTATATAAATTCGCGATCCATTGATGGAAAAGTAAATTCGTCTTTATGTCATTGCAGTTATTAAAAGCGCTCATCTATCAGAGCAGAGCAAGAGGCGTCTTTTACCACCTACACATAGCAACGTGGAGCGAGCACATTGCCAGCAGTGCACACTCGAATTTATTCTTCTGCACAACCTCCTCCCACGCCGCCGCCTCTCCGACACAGCCAAGGACTTGGGGCTCCAAGAAGCAGAACCGCAACGTGAAACTACGAGCGAAGGCAGAAGATTTCATCATGTCGAATCCAGAGATTGAAGCCCAACTGGCACCGCTTCGTGAGCGTGTGCAGGAGCAGGGGAATCTGGTGAGATCGCTCAAAGAGACCGGTGCCGCCGAACTCGACGTCAAGAAGGCAGTGGCGGAGCTGAAAGCAAGGAAGAAGATTCTAGAGGATAAGGAGTTGGCCCTGACTCCCAGCCTGGTTAGCTTCGACCGCGCCAAGATGGAGGATCTACTGAAGCGTCGCTTCTTCTACGACCAGAGCTTTGCCATCTACGGCGGCATAACCGGCCAGTACGACTTCGGACCCATGGGCTGTGCCCTCAAGGCAAATCTTCTATCGTTGTGGCGTCAGTACTTTGCTCTGGAGGAACAGATGCTTGAGGTTGACTGCTCAATACTCACGCCGGAGCCGGTTCTGAAAGCCTCTGGGCATGTGGAGCGCTTTGCGGATCTGATGGTGAAGGACGTTAAGACCGGAGAATGCTTCCGGCTGGATCATCTCATCAAGCAGGCCCTGGAGAAGCTTTTAAAAGCCAAGGATGCCACCCCCGCTTTGCAAGCAGAGTGCGAGGACATCATCATCAAGCTGGATGGTCTTAGCAAACAGGAGCTGGCCGATGTCCTGGCCAAGTACAGCATTAAGTCGCCACTCACTGGCAACGACCTGACCGAGCCCATCGAGTTCAACCTTATGTTTGCCACACAGATCGGACCAACTGGCCTGGTTAAGGGCTTTCTACGCCCCGAGACTGCCCAGGGAATTTTTGTGAACTTCAAGCGCCTGCTAGAATTCAACCAGGGAAAGCTGCCTTTCGCCGTGGCCCAGATTGGCAACTCCTTCCGCAACGAAATTTCCCCCAGGTCGGGTCTGATACGTGTGCGCGAATTTACCATGGCGGAAATCGAGCATTTCTGTGATCCCACGCAGAAAGACCATCCCAAGTTCGGCAACGTGAGGGACGAAAAGATGACTTTGTACTCCGCCTGTAACCAGATGGACGGCAAGTCAGCCACCAAGTTTGCCATTGGCGCGGCAGTCTCCGCCAAGCTGGTGGCCAACGAGACTTTGGGCTACTACATGGCTCGCATCCAACAGTTCCTGCTGGCTATTGGTATCAAGCCGGAGTGCCTGCGCTTCCGGCAGCATATGAGCAACGAGATGGCTCATTACGCCTGCGACTGCTGGGACGCGGAGATCCTAACCTCATACGGCTGGGTGGAGTGTGTGGGCTGTGCGGACAGAAGTGCCTACGATCTGGGCCAGCATACAGCTGCCACCGGTGTCCGGCTGGTGGCCGAGAAGCGTCTGCCCGCCCCCAAGACGGTGGAGGTCAGTGAGATCGTGCCCAACAAGCAAGCGCTGGGCAAGACCTTTAAAAAGGATGCTAAAACCATAACAGAGGCCCTGGCCAAGCTGTCCCTGGAGGAGATCAGCAGGGCGGAGCAAGATCTCAACGCGAACGGACAGTACAAACTTATCCTGGCCGATGGAAGCACTCACGAGCTAGGTAAGGAGACCATCAGCGTAAAGCATTCGTCAAAGACGGTCCACGTGGAGGAATTCATACCGAGTGTGGTAGAGCCGTCCTTCGGTATCGGTCGGATTATGTACGCCCTTTTGGAACACAGTTTCCAGTGCCGCGAAGGCGATGAGCAGCGCTGCTACTTCACCCTGCCACCGTTGGTGGCTCCTCTCAAGTGCTCGATCCTGCCCCTCTCTAATAATGCCGAGTTCCAGCCCTTCACACAGAAGCTCTCCTCGTTCCTAACCAAGGCCGAGCTCTCGCATAAGGTGGACGACTCAAGCGGCTCGATCGGTCGGCGATATGCCCGCACAGACGAGATTGCCATACCCTACGGCATCACAGTGGACTTTGACACGCTGAAGGAACCGCACACGGTCACTCTGCGGGACCGCAACAGCATGAAGCAGGTTCGCGTGGGTCTGGAGAATGTTGTTGGTGTGGTCAAGGACCTGGCTACGGCACGTACCAGCTGGGAGCAGGTTGTGGCGCAGTACCCTGTCTTCGAGCAGCAGGAGGCCACCAAGTAATTCGGGGTCGCGAGATTTCAATGCTTGACATGCATTTAACTTTACAGAAAAATCCAATTTATAATAATTTTATATGCCAACCAGCCTCTCAAAGTGGGAGCCCTACCAACAATAAAATGCTTTGCACGCTACATGTGTACTTTTTCATTTAATCGCTACCCATCCTCGCTAGCGTCGTGATTTGAACCTAACGGTCTATCGGGCGTTAACCAACACATATGTTAACGCTAAGTCATCGGCATTGCGCGCCTATCAATGTTTGGTCATACCGCATCCCGCCGCCGCTCTAGTTCCGCAGAAACGTAAAAATAAGACCCAACTTATTTAACGCGCCGCCACGTGCATCCAAAACCAAACAAACAACGCAATTGTCGTTACTAGTGCAAGTGTGTGTCTCGAAAGGTTGAGAAAGATCGATTATCTGTCTACACATCGAATCTGAGGCATAAACGTGGGCAAATATGAAATATATCCTGGTCACTGGCGGCGTTATTAGCGGTGTTGGCAAGGGAGTCATTGCTTCCTCGTTTGGTACTCTGCTCAAGTCGTGCCAACTCGATGTGACATCCATTAAAATTGATCCGTACATCAATATAGATGCTGGAACTTTTTCTCCTTATGAGCATGGTGAGTTGATGGGGCTCATATAAAAGTGACTATGAAGACGTGTACATAGATATGCATACGCGATGCTTTCAAGCATACATTTTCTTTGGCAAATTTTCAATATATCTATGTACATACATACATATGTATATATCTTGCCTGCTTGCGGGCATCTGTATGGGTGTCTCGGTACATGTATGCAGAAGAAGAGTTTTCTAGTCACATTGGCGGAAGGTGTATCTGTTGTTGTCGAAGGTCACGCGGCTTGTTGCAACTTGACCACCGCCGCCACCACATGGGAAGGAGGGGTGAGGGAGATAACTAGCGTGGCTGCCTATCAGCTGTTTCCCCCTCACGGCAAATAGAGCTCGCACGTGTCTTGCTGTAGTATTTTCATTTAATTTTAGTTATTAAGATTTGAAAGCAGCAGCTTTGATTGTTCGTTAACGTTACAAGCTGCAAAAAGAATGTAATAGAATATTAATACAATAAAAAACTGCGTCGCGGATAAACAAACTGCTTATAATATTAGAGATTTGTAAAAGCGTTTACTAGTTATTGTATATGCACTGGCTGAAAGCTTTTGGGAAGCAAGAGGAAGTGGGAAAAGTTAAATATCTCACCACCCGCTTTCTCTATGTTTATACCTTTCCTTCGAAAATCATCCCTCAGCCGGCATCCGGTTGCTGTTCTTGCTCTCTTTTTCGATTACTTGACATTGAAAACTAAAGTTTTCCTTTACTCTTTCCTTTCATGTTTTAGCCTCTACTTTGTTTTTTTTTTTTGCCCGTTCTCGTTTTTCTTGCATTTACTGTTGTCGCAGGTTGCCTGAGTAAAGGAATATGTGGCAATGTGGTGGCGGGCGAAATATGACTGTTGAGGTAACATTTGCTATTTAAGATTAAATAAGAAATAACATATAAAGAGGAGATGT
Organism: Drosophila guanche; assembly: GCF_900245975.1. NCBI lineage: Eukaryota > Metazoa > Arthropoda > Insecta > Diptera > Drosophilidae > Drosophila > Drosophila guanche. The sequence goes on along the minus strand of NW_022995744.1, from coordinate 461,273 downwards.
ATACTAACTGATAGTTCCTCATGCACTGCAAGGATAGGGTTTTCTCTGATAATTTTGTTATACAGTACCATGCCGTGAACTTATTTCACTAAAAAAAGTTCCTCCGCCTCCTCTGGATCGGAAAAGGACACCACCAGCAGCAACAGAAACGCGGCACTGTCTGTGCCAGTGCAACTACTGTGCTTATTCGTGTGGCCTTGGAGTGCACTTGAGTGGCGGATATGTACATGTACATGTACATGCACACACATACATAAGTACATCTGTAATTCATGGCAAGAAAGGGGACCAACTACACGTGTCTACATCTCAATGTACATAAATCGAGAAAAATCATTTTTAATTATGAATATGAACACTTGCATTTTTTTTCTGTGTTACAGCCGATCTGTGGATCGGTACTTGCGGTAACTTTTACTTTTATTACATTAAAGAGACAACCAAGTGTCCATAAAGATCAACTGGTAGAGCAGGTGAAAAGATGTATTTGAACTTCTTTAATAATTTTACTTAAATTTAGTAAAAATCGAATAGCATCGTCATTTAGTTTTTACAAAACTGAAAATTTACTTTATGCTTTATTCAATTTAAAACGAGAAGGGACGTGTGAGACGCTTCTTACACGTCACAACTTTTATTCCCGATACTAAGTACATCTGTACCTTAGCGGTTTTTTGTCAAATTTTACATTTTGTCTTCATCTGTCGTCTACAACACTTCTCACACCAACACGCTACTTAAGCTCGCCCCCCCTCCCTAGACCCACACACTGCAGACTCACGGCAGAGACGCGGCAGAGGCAGCGGCTGCACACTGCAGATGCAGAGTGTGAATGAGAGATTGTGAAAAAAGCAACAAAAGCTGCTGGACGGGGTGGGTTTAGGCACTGCAAATTAATTTCTTCATTATGGCTATAATAATGATCCAGTAGGATCCCAATTCGGTGATCAGATAGATATGGTTCTTCACTACGGAATTGTAGCTTTGGGAGGTTTTCGCCCTTTTGCGGGGGCGGGTCTGATTTTTGAAATACACTTGTATCAGTGTAAGCATACAGAACTCTGGATGCAAAATGTGGTGGCTCCAGCTTTTATGGTCTATGAGATCCAGGCGCTCAACAAGACGGACGGACGGACGGGCAGACAGACATGGCTCAAACGACTCGGCAATTAATGCTGATTCGCACAAATACAATATACCCTCTTTACTCTTCGAGTAACGGGTATAAAAAAAGTTTTCTTAGAGTATGTTGAAGAATAGCAGATGCTCACAACGGTACCCTTGAAGTCTTAATGTTTAGGTGCGAAGCCTAATATGTAAAGAAATCTATAAAAAAAAACAATCTATGCACATGTGTTGTTTATGTACATATGTATATTATGTAGATATATTTTGTTTCTATAGCATAAAAACGAACTGATAGAATAGTATACATATGCGTCGATCGCTTGTCCGCAAAAAAGGATATACCAGTTTATTAAAGTTTATTAATAGTGTTAATATAATATTAGTCAATTTGTGTAGTTTTAATAGTGTTTTCGGTGAATCGAACCACAGTGCTGCTCTCCACCTCATCGCGCCGCCACCACACTAGATTACTGTCATTTGCATTTTTCGCCTACTCTCTCCGTTTTTGGGGGTCGAATTGCATTCTCTGCATCTCTTCTCATTTGTTGTATTGTTGTTGTTGCAGTACGTCGAAAGTATTGGAGCGGTTGGGGGTTCTGGGTGCGGCGGGTGTGAGTGGAGCGAGAGCCAGAGGAAGTTTAAGAGCGTCGGGGTTGGTAGGCGTCAACACCAACTGCGGCACATGCGTGCGCGTGTGCTTCATTTGTTTTACGTTAATGTGGCTTTGGCTGCCATATTGGCTACTGGCCCCCTCAGCTACTCTCCGTCTGACGTCCATCTTTATGAGTTACTCCACTCGACGAGGGTGCCTTCTACATGGCTTGTGTGTTTTTGTCTCGGCCATCATCTGTCGCTGTAGCTGACTATGTTTCTTCTCTTGCCTCTAATTCTTCATCTTTGTGCCTGTTCCCGCAGAGGCTTTTGCATGTTTTTGCTCTCTGTCATTCCCATCTCCCCCGCAGCAGCATGGTCGCCATCACATTAGCGTTTTTAGCCATAAAAGAGGCAGCGCAACTGAACCGCCTGCTGGTATTGCTGCTTCGTTCCTCTTTCCATCCGTCTGGTTTTGTGTTAGTGTGTGTGTTTGTTTCGTTGGGCCGTCATCGGCGTCAACATCGCTAGCAGCTGTTGCTCTGTACGCTCTGCTCTGCTATTAACGGCCGCCCCTTACCTAGACCTAGCCCCTGTCCCCCGTTCCATTCCGTCTTTTTGGCCTGCATTTGCTTTGTTGCTGGCGCAGTTGTGCTGTTGCTATTCTGCTTGCGCTTTCTTTACGCTCACGTTTCGCGACGGCAATAAAACTTCTGCCTGCGCCTGTTTCTGATTCCACTCCACTTTACTCCTCTCCTCATTCGTAGCTGCCTTGTGTGTGTGTGCAAAAATTAAATGGAAAACACCATTTCGTTTCTACTCTTCATGATATGGACCGTTGCTCCGCGCTGACTGGCGTCTGAGGGTGAGGGCCTCCTCTGGATCCCTCCCACTTCCCTTTCACACGCACAACAGCTGTCAATACAGGCATGCAAAAATATGTACATACATTTGTATATATGGACATATATGTATGTGTGTACATATGTACATACATGCGAACAATTTTAGGCGATACAGTTAAGCCATAACTTTATCTCTCGTTGCTTTTTCGATCGTTCTCGGTTACAATCAGGACATCGCAGGATACCTGATAATTGCGGCAATCTTCAGATATTAAAGCGAAGGCTCTGTTTTTGTAGTAACATAACGCTTGGGAGAGAGAATCGCTCATATGTATGTATGTACATATGTATGGCTTTATGTAAAATTACATATTACATAAGCTTATCGAATTTCTTCTACGGTATTCTATGCTTTAGCTTAACCATTAAACTGTTATTTAATTACATAAGACAATAAATACGGATCACAGCCTGGACTTGCCCTCTTATGTTGAAGCCACCCTCCAGTAATGTTGCACCTCCCACCCATTTCCCCCTCCACCCGTCGCACTTGTACATGCCTGGGCGTGTGGGGCAAGCAGGCGCCATCTACAGCCAAATTCGCATCGATTCGCTTTAGCAGCGTTGCACCGCCCCCGACACCCGCACCTGCCACGGCCTAGCTGCTGGTTCTGCCATTCTGCCTCTCTGTCTGCCATTGACTCCGTCTCCTCCTCCTGTCGCGTGATTTTAACGAGCCTCCCCACCTATCTTCTGCCACCTCTTCATGGTTTATGCTTTTCGCTCGCTTCCGCGCGTTGATTGTCGTTGGCGCAGATGTTGCTGTTGCTGCCGCTGCTCCACCGGCTCCACCTCACACAGACAGCTGGGCTCTATCTGCGCCAGTGTGTGTGCGTGCTGGTTAGCCGGCAAACGTCGCCATCGCGCAATAATATGCCCAAAAGCAGCAGAAACAGCAGCAGTGAGCAGAGCAAAGCAAAGCAGGCTGGATGGCGTCGGCCGTTTTTAGCGTTTGTGCGCGCTGGCCTCCTGGCCACCCAACCCCACACACATGCACAGCTACATTATATGTATGCATAGTACATTATATGTACATGAATGTATGTGTGTCCGTGTGTCGCCGGCAAGAGCTTGTGGCGTGGCTTTGACTCTCCTGTCCACGGCATGGGCCTGGGTCTCGCTGGCGTTTTTGCGTTTGAGTGTGTGTTTTTGTTGTTTTTTTTTCGTTGTCGTCGTTTCAGCTGCCGCCGCTAGTTGGCACGTTTTGTTGGCTCTCGCTTGGCTTTTGGGGGCTTGGACTTGGGCTGGCTGCAGCCTGTCGTGGCAGCAGTGGCGTGGTGGCGGCAGCGGCAACAGCCGCGTCAACGGCGCTTCGCACTTTGCTCTGCTGAATTTTCAATTTCAGTTGTAAGCTGACTGCAATCAGCAGTGGTTCGTGGTTCGAATTGGGTCTTGGTGTCCGTTTCGGTTGGCGCCTGTAATTTCTCGCGTTCATCGTCCGGCAAGCACACGCTCTCTGACCAACGGGATAACGCCGAATACGGGCCAAGCGGACAGTGGCCCGAGCGCATAAACTTTTTTAATTTTTAACAACTTGAACGGTTACCCACGCCCACAGCCGTCGAGGCGCCTTACCGCCCTAACACCCACGCCACACCACCACCGTTTGCTGCTTTCTGCTTCTCGCGCCTAAATTTTGCACATGCATGGACATACTTGTATGTACATAAATACGTACATATGTATGTAAGTGAATATGAACATACATGTGTATGTATGCTTGTTTTTAGGTTCATATGTGTGTGTGTCTTATTGATTTTAAAGAGCTACAAAAACAGCCGCAACTTTCCGAACTGTAGTTTTGATGGGGAAGGTGGTGGAGTGGGGTAACTAGCTCTTTCCTCAGACAGGTCTTGTCCGATGACCTCTCTTCCTTCTCTCGCTCTGGGCTAATTTCAGCGACAGTTGCCAGCAATTAGGTTGGATCCGAGAGGGTGGAAGAAAGGGCAGGCCAGAGCAATATGACGATGATTGCGAGAAAGCAAAGAAACACAATTTCTTGCCCAGAGGTGGGAAGGGGGAAATCAGTTGTAGAAGTATAACGGACGTTGGCGCCTCTGTCAAATCAATACCTTGTGCAGTTCAAGATCTGACCTATAAATATTCGCGGAGAATTGAGGATGTTCCTATCTCAATGTCACTTGTCACTGTACAGTGAAATCCCTTAAATAATATCCAAATTATCTAGTGAAAATGTTTCAGGGTGTGATCGACATCTCTTAACAGGTTCTACCGTTTCATTCGATTCGATGCGAATTTCCTACCAGCTCCTCAGCTCAGTTGAGTGTGTGTGTGTGTGTCTGTGTAAGGCTTCACAACTTTCCTCAGCAACCGCCAAACTTACGAAATTCTTGGCTACCAGCAGAAAAAGCACAAGCTCAAGCACCTCACCACAGCCGCTCTAAAGCCTGCGACTGCTCTAAATCCCCCTCCAGGCATATCCCCCCCCCCCCCCCCCCCCCCCCTCCCACCCGTGCCCTCACCCAACACACTGTCGCCGACCGTTGTGCACATAAAAACGGCAAAGGCAACGAAGAAAACGAAAATTTAACGACTGCGCAACGTGACGCATTATTTGTCTGGCTTGGTCTGTACGGCCGGACTGGCCTGGCCTCCGTCTGCTGCAAAAGCTAGCTGCCGCCAGAAATTGCTTTTGCCCGCTGGAATACATACATATGTACATATAGCCAGCCAGGCCGCCTGCCTGCCCTCCGCAACCACACTCTCTGCCACCTCACGGTCCTAGTCCCATTCCTGATCTCAGTCTCCCCAACCTCTCTGTCTCCTCTCCATGCTTCGCCTCCTGCTGCTGCCGTTTTTAGTATTTCGCACTCTGTGCACGGCAACGTCGACTGCCAGGCAACGCCAACGACGGCGGCTGCAAACATTTTTGCATGACTGACTGAAAGCCGCCTGCGCCTTAGTCACTTACACAAGCACACACAAATGCACGGGCCAGACCAGACGCTGACGCTGGCGAGGAGTGATGGTGCTGAAGTGTGAGGCGGAGGAAGGCAGTAATGGTTGTGGACGGTGAGGAGGCGGGGTAGAGTAACTGTTGGCTGGTCTTGGTCGTCGTCTCGGTCTCCGTCTGTCTCTGGTCTGGCGTGTTTATAATTTGATTTCGCTTCTCTTCGCTTGCTTGCTTGCTCTCTGCCAGGCTTTTTCGATGGATGGCAATGGAGAGCAGAGCAGCATTTCCTGTCGCTCATCTCTAATTGGCTAGGCCTACGAAGGAATCTAAATGAAGTCATTGTGTTGTGTCTTCACACAACTGCCATTAGCTGCACTCACAGTACCATATCCATAATCTTGATAGTTGGACAAATGCCAAGCGGCTGGATTACAGCAAAAATATTCTTCATACCCAAAGCATACCTAACTCCTAAAAACTTGTCGCCAAAACTATCCAAAACCTTTGAGGGTTAAGAAAATCAATCTATGATAGATTATCTACCGCTCAAGTAAATCCTCATAAGCTGCCATCGTTATTGGCAGCCCTTCTTGATATGCAAGTCGCTTTTAACAATTATTCGGCGAAGCCTATCCACTTATTTAAACTGTCAGGGAATACATACAATGTATTCAGGAGTAAGGACATGCGGACACTGTAGCCGAACACTGCAATTGCTACAGATCTGCACTCAATAACGAATCTTCTTTATATCGGGTATGGTGCCAAGAATAGCTGAAAGTGCAAGAAACCGACAAGATTATTTATGACGATCCAGAAACATAAAGATATCGGCAAAGATTTGTGAGCAGGACGAGCATTCCTGCTGCGATAGTGATAGTAAGGAGATACAATGTGTTTTGGCCATGGCTATGAGTGGAAGCGGTAGCACTCAGATCGGTGCGAAGCAGTGAGTGGGGCGGAGAGAGAGAGAGAGAGAGAGCGAGAGAGCTATCTGAGTTGATGGGAATGGTGGCAGTGTGTGTTTGTGTGCTATTGAAATAAACATGCATTTATTCGTTGGCCTACACAAGTGAAAAAAAACAAAAAAAAAAAACAAAAAGTGTATTGAAAGAGAGAGTGAGAATCGTTGTACGGAGGACGCGCAAAGATGGCGCCAAAAAAATCAACAATTGTGCTTAATGTGGAGCAATTCATTCACGACATCGAGGAGCGGCCGGCCATATGGAATCGCAATTTCCACTGCAACAAGGCGTTCCTCGAGCAGATGTGGGACGAGTTGAGCGGAGCGCACAAGCTGCCGAGTAAGTAACGCTTCGGAAGGCCAGGGGGCTTACCACCCCACCTCTATCAACCTCTACATGTTGCTCTCTATTTGCCAGAGATTGTGCTCAAGGCCAAGTGGAAGGGGCTGCGCGACAACTTTAGGGTGGAGTACAAGCGGATACCGCGTGCCGACAACGGCGACTTCCTGGTAGATCCGGCCACCTTCGAGTCCAAGTGGCTGCACTACTACGCCCTGCTTTTCCTAAGTGAGTTCTCCCAGCAGCTAATCGGGCTTGAAAAAATCCATGGCCAAGTCCCTGTTCATGTTCATGTACTCCACTCCTCCTCCCCAGCTGATCACATGCGTCATCGCCTGCCCAAAAACGAGCAGGATCAGTCCTTCTACTTTAACCAGCAGAGCGAGGACTGCGAGAAGACTGTAGTGGAGCCAGACCTGACGAACGGCCTTATACGAAGACTGCAGGACAGCGACGAGGACTACGACGAGGATGATATGGAGGGCGAGGCAGATGGCGATGACAGTGAGGTCACCCTAGAGGATGCCATACCCACGCCTCCAGCCGCCCACCAGACAAACCAAGTGAGCACCACGCCGCTTGCCACGGGCGTCCTGAGGGCCCAGGAGGAGGCCCATCAACATGCCCTGTTCAAGGCAGGCCTTCTGCGCGCCCAGCTTATGGAGCTGGAGAAGGAGGCGGAGGACCTGAGCAAGAAGCCGCACCCGTTTCAGGCAGAGGCTGTACAGACACTAATGGAAACACCATCCGCCAACTGCTCCCCGCCGCCGATGGTAACCACAACCTCATCCCAAGTGGCGCAGTACGGATCAGATGCTATCCTCGCTCCGGCCTCGACCACGTCCACGTCCGCCTCCTCGGTCTCCAGCAATGTGGGGACTCTGGTCGCCAAGCGCTCGGTATCCCCGCCGCCGCTGTACAACAAGGCCCACCATCCGGTGACCACAATCGCTGCAGGGCATCACACGTCCAAGGACCCCAGCGATGACTTTTCGACAGCCCCAGCAGGCGGGGCGAGTGGCGAACACCTCAGCTTCAACCAGCACTCCTATGCCAATGGGCTGATACCCGCGCTAAAGTTGAAGCGACCTCGTCTATCCGAGGACAGCAACTTCAATGGCTCGTCGACGATGGATGGGTCTCTGGTGCCAGAGGACGACGACTACCACTACTTGCTCAGTCTGCATCCGTACATGAAGCAGCTGACGGCTGCACAGAAGCTGCGCATACGCACCAAGATACAAAAGCTTATTTTCAAGGAGCTCTACAAAGAGGATCTCGAGGAGTCAAAGTAGGGCTTCTCCCCTGCTCCTCCCTAGACTCGCGTAACGCCCGCAATAAGACTGTACATACACACACTCCCCCTCTTCCTCGTAGAGTAGCCGTAAGCATTTAGTCTTAGACCGTACTTGTCCATGCCATGCCACTTGATTGACTTCTAGTTGAGCGCCACTCACCAGGGATTCATCCCGGGGATGCGCCATTTACGCTTAAGCTCAAATACCTTGAAAATAAACTGTTAACACTACAAAGTGTAAACATTACAATCTTTCGAGATCTATGGGAGGAACGGCATGGGTCCCGGATCAGGTCAATGGAATTTGAATTGCTAATTCGCGAACCATATTTTCCCCAGGTGAAGTGTACGTTTTAGAAGATGGTGCCGAGGTGGATCTGGATCTGGGCAACTATGAGCGCTTCCTGGACATCACACTGCATCGGGATAACAACATAACCACAGGGAAGATCTACAAGCTTGTCATCGAGAAGGAGCGCACTGGTGAATACCTTGGAAAAACTGTTCAAGGTAAGTGGGGCCGCTTGAGTGAACCTGAAAAAAACTCATTCCTCTTTATCATCTGCAGTTGTGCCCCACATCACGGATGCCATACAGGAGTGGGTGGAGCGCGTGGCACAGACGCCCGTGCAGGGCTCGTCGAAGCCGCAGGTCTGCATCATAGAGCTGGGCGGCACCATTGGCGACATCGAGGGCATGCCCTTCGTCGAGGCCTTCAGGCAGTTTCAGTTCCGGGTGAAACGCGAGAACTTTTGTGTGGCCCATGTGTCGCTGGTCCCGCTGCCAAAGGCCACAGGGGAGCCCAAGACGAAGCCCACACAGAGCTCGGTGCGGGAGCTGCGCGGCTGCGGCCTCAGTCCCGACCTGATTGTCTGCCGATCGGAGAAGCCAATCGGACTGGAGGTCAAGGAGAAAATCAGCAACTTTTGCCACGTGGGGCCAGATCAGGTGATCTGCATCCCTGATCTTAACTCCATATACCATGTCCCGCTGCTGATGGAGCAGAACGGAGTCATTGAGTATCTTAACGAGCGGCTCCAGCTGAATATCGACATGAGCAAGAGAACCAAGTAAGTGGGCAGACGGTGCAAGATTGTTGTCTGTGAATTTCACTCGGATTCGAATTAAACCTCTATTTATCGTTTTAGGTGTCTGCAGCAGTGGCGAGATCTGGCGCGACGCACGGAGACGGTGCGGCGGGAGGTGAGCATCGCCATTGTTGGCAAGTACACCAAGTTCACGGACTCGTACGCCTCAGTGGTAAAGGCCCTGCAGCATGCTGCACTGGCGGCTAATCGCAAGCTGGTTCTGGTGTTCATCGAGTCGTGCCAGCTGGAGCAGGAGACGTTGGTGAGCGAGCCGTCAAAGTACCACAAGGAATGGCAGAGGTTGTGCGATAGCGACGGTATTTTGGTGCCCGGTGGCTTTGGATCCCGTGGCATGGAGGGCAAGATACGGGCTTGCAGGTGGGCGCGTGAGAACCGCAAGCCGATGCTGGGCATCTGTCTGGGCCTACAGGCTGCCGTGATTGAGTACGCGCGCAACAAGCTTGGCCTGACGGACGCCAACACCACGGAGATCGATCCACAGACGGGCAATGCCCTGGTCATCGACATGCCAGAGCATCACACCGGCCAGCTGGGCGGCACCATGCGCCTGGGCAAGCGGACAACCGTCTTTGCCGAAGGCTGCAGCAGCATCATCCGGAAGTTGTATGGCAACCCGAAGTCCATTGAGGAGCGGCACCGGCATCGGTACGAGGTGAATCCTAAGTATGTGCCACAGCTGGAGGAGCACGGGATGCGGTTTGTCGGCACAGACGAGGACAAGACACGCATGGAAATCATTGAGCTGCGCGATCATCCGTATTTCGTCGCCACCCAATACCATCCAGAGTATCTGTCGCGTCCACTTAAGCCGTCGCCACCTTTCCTTGGCCTGATCTTGGCCTCCGTAGATAGGCTTACGCAGTATATCCAGCGCGGTTGCCGCCTATCTCCCCGCCAGCTCTCAGACGCCTCGTCAGACGAGGAGGAAACTGTTGTTGGACTAGCAGGTGCGACGAAATCGTTGAGTGTTCTAACGTTACCTGCAACGACGGCGCCGACTTCGAGCAATGGACTTTCGCGAAATGACTACAAGAGCAACATTAGCACACTGCTGGAAAACGCAGGCGCATGGGAGGGGCCTGGCGTTGGGGCGACTAATGGCCATGGAGGAGATATTGAAGAAGAGTAATCCAGAGTCTTCTTATTTGAAAGTGAACAACTAATCCCCATAGTCACTAATCTCGTCAGTTTATAGATCAAATTACAATTACCATTATGGGACATTGTTGTGTCCCAAATAGTTAAGCGGATAGTGTCATTTTTTCCAACTTAAAGCATACAAAATTCGAAAAAAGGCGAAATTTAAGCCGTTCAATTAAACGTACAAATAATTTTAGACTAAACAGTGAAGCACTTCAAAATTATAGCTTGTTTCTCCTTTAATTGGTTTTAATTACGCAGTTCTGTGTTACGAATATCTCAAGTCTAGATGCTCCTTTGGTGATGTGATCTGTAGACTGATGCGAATAAAGATTTTAATTAAATAAAATACGGATCTTTTTTTATGAATATATGATACAATATTGTTTACTCGATAGCTGTTGTCAATACAATACTGTAATGTTTGGTTGGCTACATTTAAATAAATACTCTTACCCTTCAGATCAGAGCATGTGAAAAAAAACATTCAAGGGGCAACTACAAAATACTTACATTACAAGGAAGAAACTATATGACTTGGGACTTATGACTCGTATTTTTTCGGGTTTCAAAACTAAGAAACGGAATTAGTTCTTTCCTAACTTTCAAGTGGTGCACGGTTGTGACCACACTCGGATGAGAACAGCAATAATCAAATGCCTGTTTGACAAAATATATGCTAGCCTATGCCTATGCCGATGCCGCCTGCTGCTGTCTGTACTCGGTGCGGAGGCCCGTGCCCCGTGCTCAACAAAAATAGCCAGGGCAGGGCGTACATTTGGGCTCACTTGCGGTGGATGGCTGCTGGCCAATTGAGTTCGGGGCAGAGCGTACAGCAATCCAAGAACAATGCTCATTCCTCGTTTTCGTTCAATTGAGTTACGTGCGCAAGCAGGCTAATTTAGAACCCAGAAAAGCAGAAAATTAGCTATGCAGCAGCAGAAAGGAGAAAAGAGAAAAAACCCGAGGCATCGGAATCGTTCGAGGAACAAGTGCAATCAGGTCAGCAAACAAAAGGACATTGCAGAGGAAATACCTCCTTTAGTGGTCACAACTCAGGAGGCGGAGCCTGTGAGCGATCCAATCAGGTTGATACAGGAGCTGTTGCGAAGGAAACTACTTGCCAAGAGGACAGTTCCAGGCGCAGTTCCTATTTCCAGGGAACACGAGCTGGCTGGATCCCACCAAGCGACAGCGATGCCATCAAAGCAAGCCAAAGAGTATGAAAGGAAACCGAAGACTCCAGCAACTGCCTCTTCAAGTGCCAAGCAATCAAAGGATTTCAGAGGCTATGAAGTAAACGACTTGCTGAAGAGCTTGGGCAGCAGATTGCAGAAGGGTTCGAAATTTTACCCTAAATTTTGATATTATATAACATTTTACGTGCATCCCACTTAGGAGACGGGGAGTCGCCAACAGCCGCGATGTTAAGCAATCTGGGCAAGCTCTTCAGCCAGGCTCCTCTCAGCGATGTGGATTCCTCCGACGATGAGGCCGAGTACATTGAATACATATACAAGCCGCGGAAATATTTCATGGCCTCACTGTGCAATGTGAGTGGCAGCAGTTGGCAGCCACTGACCTAAACCACCTTTTACCCCGACTTTACTGTCGTTGCAGCTCTGTGCAGCTGATCTCTGCGGACTGAGTGCCCTACCTTGTACCCGCTGCGGATTGAGCTACTACTGCAGTAACAGCCATATGAGGGAGGATCAGGAGCACCGCCAGCTGTGCTATTCCCTGCGCCAGGCAATGGACCACAACGGTAAGCGGTGCCACAAGCTACCACGAGTACCATTCGCCTGCCCAGTTCACAAACCATAATTTGAGTTAATTGCCAATTATCTTTTGTTGCTCGAATCTATGTAGGTCACGAGATGTTCTACAAGTGCGGTACATTCAGTGCCGATCAATTTCGTTCGTATCGGATTGTGTGCATACGGCAGGTGGAGAAGCAAATTAATCGAGCGCTCTCCCCCGCGGAACAAGAGGTGTTACTCTTTCCCCTCATTTGCGGGGACCACAAGTGCCGGGAGTATCGCTTTAGACGTCTTCAACTCTGTGGCGGCTGTGGGGTATTTGCTTCCTGCAGAGATAAGCCAGACCATCGGAGTCCGGAGCATGCCAAGTGGTGCGGGGCCTACGGACTGTTCAAGGCCCTTGTCATGTTCCAGGCCAATTTCGGAAGGCTGGAGCCATCGCTGCCCAACAGGGTCCTCCAAGAGCTGCCCATGGCCTGCTGCAATTCCAGACAAATGATGAACAAACTTAGTTTAAGTGAGTATCATTAAAATCAAAATCAAATTCGTGATCTCGATCATATTCTCCATCTACTTCCCTGCCAGATGTCGTTAATGAGTGTGAGTATGCTGCCCTTACGCAGATCTCCACCGGCCCCCTGACGGCCTGGTTTGCTCTGAAGCTCTGCGAACGCTTGCGAAACTGTGAGCTGACTCTTCATCTAATAGGAGCTGAGATCGAGTTTGAGGTGGATATGCTGCAGAAATGGGAGCTCTTTTTTCTGCACATAATGCCAGTTCTGAAATGCCTAAATGTCGTATTCGTGGGACCAGAACTGAACCCCAATAACATCTCTTTTGGGCAACTAATGAAGATCAAGTGAGTGGAGAGTCTTGGGTTTCGAATATTTGGATCTAAATGAGAGTTTTATTTTATTTTAGATGCTGTCGCTTGTGCCGCAAAGCTCACAGAAAAGTGAACTATTACTTTGAGAATAGCCTCTATCACGACTACTGCAGCGAGCCGCAGTTTCTCCAACCAGATTTGGGTATAACCTGAGTAATATATTTTACTTAGGCACGCTTTTTTTATGAGTTTCTAATCAACAGTTTGTTTTTACAATGCGGGTTTGTATCGGTCGACGGGATATGCTTTGGAGAACACCTGGCCTGACACTATAAAGTCCTCTCTCAATCTTAAATGCCCCATTGTGGTCACCTCCTATACCAAATACGAAGCTCCTTTGGACATGGCAAAGTTCGTCGGTCAATCGAATCGTCATTTGAATGTTGTGTTGCCTCCTACTACAAATCCATTCTCATCTGAGAAGCCAGAGCGTAATTTCATATCGGACAACGAAGCTCCTTTCATATTTAAGAACTTTTACTGTTTTGTTGTCGAGTGAGATTTACTTCTATTCGAAATTAAATGTAATTTCCGTAGGGTTTTCATTTCGAATGGTATGTGAGATCAGAATAAAAAAAAAGCAAAAGATTTCAAGCGCTAACAATTAAAGCGCAAATGAAGTCGAGAAAATAACCGACGACGAGAACAGAAATTGGAAAGATATATGTACAAATATGCATATGTTTTTATATTTATCTGAAAAGATTTGTCTGTAAAAGATGGATTTGGTAACAATGTTGATAATACGGCAGCAACGAAGTTGAGAAGCGACGGCGTTTCCATTATTAATGCATAAAATTTTGAATAAAGCAGTATAAAATCTGCATATAAAACAATTACAGCATACAATTACAATAACAACTTTTATTGGTATATTTATTTTTTCCAACCCCCAAGGGTCCGGCCACCAACCTCCACCCCTCATTCTGCACATTTGGCGGCAGGTCAGGTTCATACGCCAAGAACCGAAAACAAAATAAAATCATCAAAACGAATTTTCGTTCCATCGCATTTCACAAAGTCAGCGTACCATTACTTGCAGTGTCCGTGTGAATCAAGACAAAACCGGTTTGGAGCGCTAAAAAATCATTGGCTACACGCACTTATACACATAGAGTAACTATAACTATATAGTTGCTTTATGCTTATACAAATGTAGCTGGGACCATAAAGCAACTATATAAGGAGGCCTCGTCGGTGGTAGAGTTACTTGCTGCTTTTCACAATTCTCAGTGTCGAAAGGGCTCTCGCTGATTAATCATTTGAAGGCAATGTGCAAAAACATAATAATTGTTTCATGGTTTAATTTTTAATAGTTTGCTACATAACAGTAGCCTGTGTTCTGAAAAAATAAATATTTAAAAAAAAATTGAAAAAAAAATTTTGTCCGCAACCGACCTTCCGCGTCGACAAGCAAACGTGCACTGAGAATTGGGTAACGCAGCGAGTAACTCTGCCACCGACGAGGCCTCCTTATATAGTTGCTTTATGCCCGGTGTTATGATCCGCCTTTTTGCCGTCCTG